>NW_024041039.1:4597190-4877776 GCF_014851395.1 Micropterus salmoides
TATATATGTGTGTGTATATATATATGTATATATGTGTGTATATATATATGTATATATATGTGTGTATATATATATGTATATATGTGTATAATATATATAATTTGTCAAAATGGCTTTGACCAAATAACTTCAAAAATTGTGATTAAAGAGAGGACATTTTTAGTTCAATGAGACGAGGGGCAGCCAGAAGAAATGTGGAAGAACAACTGAACCGTAGTTCTTCTTTTTACAAGTCAGGTGTTCGATCAGTCTCCCTTAGAGTTGTAGTCAAGACCGCCCAAACCGAGACCAAATCAAGACCAAGACCAGAGTTTATCAAACCTGAGACAAGACCAAGACTTTTAGGGGCTGAGACAAAGTCAAGACCAAGGCCGAGGGAGGGGAGACCGAGCCAAGACCAGTTCCCCACATTACATGACACACAATAATATGTGAAACAAGATCACAGGTGCTTCTCAAACTGATCTGAAAGATCCACATTAAAACACCCACATACAAACACAATACAAGAGCTGAAATCAACGTAAGCATCTTTATTCAACGCTCCTTTTCCTTGTTTACCATCGCTGGACAGTCGTTAACAGGAACAACACATTTTTAATTAAGGTTACTGGTTGATTTGAATCAATAAGTTTTACATCTAGTCAAAGTTAGGATGTTAACATTTGAATATACTTAAGAATGAGAAGAGGAGAGAGAGTTTATTCCTGTCTGTTTCAGGGCGTTTTGCATTATTAAGCAGGAGTGGAGGGGAGAGGGAAGGAGGGCAGGAGGTGAGAGAGCGAGACTGACCTCAATATGAATAAAGAGAGGTTTTGTGTGTGTGTGTGTGAGAGAGTCGGTGCGCGCCCCGGGAATGGTAATTAAGATCATTAAATGCAAATAAACACATCGACGAGCAATAATTTTTATCGACGAGCCCAGATTGATTGACACTTGCCATTCGGGCTGCACACATGATCGATAGGAAAACACATTGATCAGAAGGTGAGAGTCGCAGGCGGCGCTCGCTTAGAGTGAAACTGACCTTCTGACGGTCTGTGTCGCATTCAGTGCAAAGAGTGCATCGCTGTCTGATGAAAGTTCACAAGTGTGTGTTTTTTTTTTTTTTTTTTTTACCTGAAATTTGATTTGACGTCTTTTAAGCTCCTCCACAAAGTTTTCTCTTGGAGGTGTCCTTGAAACCATTTGATGGGTCTTTGAAGACATCCATGCGCTCCTTCATCCATGTGATCCAAATATGAGTGCTTACAAATGTCTGGGAAGAATGTCTCAGATGATCCAGGACTTACTGAGTGGTTTTGAGGTATGTAAGAATATGTCCGATGGAGTTTCTAGACGTCCTTGGAGGTCATTTGTAGGGGTCATTTTCATATTATTCATTACATTATTCCCAGCCTTTTAGGGAGACAAGAGGGTCCTTGAGATGTTGCAGGGGCTCTTTATATGCTTAATAGTGTTTGAGATGATTCCAGGACTTGTTTTGGGGTTTCATTTAAGGTATACGTGAGTAGATTCAGAGGATTTTTAAGGGGGTCTCAGCCGGCCTTAAAGTGGTCGGCAATAGGCGGCAGCAATAATATCTGGCCCACGACCAGATTGCTTTGATAGCTGAAAAATAAAAAAATAAATAAATAAATTGATAGCGGCTGGTGCTGAAATAGATCTCAATCATGACAGCTACAGTTACTCACACAATCACTTCCTCTTAAGTGATTGTGCCTCCAAAATAAAAGTGCGAGAACGTTTTTTTTGCACCAATGCTTTATGTCGAGTTCATTGAGAGCTTTTTACTTGGAAGACTTCTCAAGGACATTTAAAAAGAGACTCTGGCTTTCTTGACACACCTCTGGAAAAAGTCGTCAGTAAACGTGTGATTGGATTCCCCTGAATTTCCTCAGGGAAATGAAAATAAACGTCCATAGGTTTATAAATGTGAATGAAACGCCGGGACGCACACACACGCGCACAAAGTGTCCTCACAATGAATTTGTTTAACAAGGGAGAAAATAAAATGTCCGCAGTTAGTTGGAATCGATCTTAGGACCTTCCTAACGGGAGTCCAGCACAGTACCAACTGAGCTAAATGTGAGCAGCCTATACAAGACTTTTTTCTGGCCCGCCATGTAACGGCTTGAAAAAAATTTGGCCTGATGCCACATGGTTCATTTCAGTGTGGTTTTTTAGGAGTTTTCGAGTGGCTTAATCTTTGGGGGGAGTCTTGGGAGTTTTGGAACTGATTCCAGGGATCCTTGAGGGGTTTCCAATGTATATGAACACATCCTTGAGCAGGTTCCTACACTCCTTTTAAGAAGGTTTGAGGTTTTATTGCTTTCCTTGAGGAGGTTCTGGGTGGTCTTCCAGGAATCCTTTCAGGATGCCTAGGAGATTTAAGGGACTCAAGGTGGTGCCCATGTCTTTTCACAGGATTCCTTAAATGCTTCCGGATCATTACCAAACTCCAGAAGAGTCCTATTTATTTTCAGGGAGCTATCTGTGTCCTGGGGAAGGTTACTGAAGCTCTAGAAGAACTTGAAACCTACAAACTTTCAGCGGTGATATTTTTTCAGTTTATAAAAACGTGTTGATTTAAAGTTGAGTTTGTCGTGACGGAGACTGTGATGATGGTTTCTGTGGCTCTGAAGACGATTTGTCGACTCTTGAGAAACTAAATGTCGTCATGTGACCTCGGGGTGATTTTAGAGGCTGCAGAAATCCTGAGCAACCGATGAATTCAAGTTTGTAAGACTCGGGTGTTCAGTCTAATGGAAAGATACTGGCAAGTTGCATTATGGGAAATGTATTATCCAAAATGAATCTTAAACCTGCATATTTTCACGCCATGTGAGAAGGACAAGACTTTTCTCTGTCTTCCCCTCACACGCACGCACATTTAACCACCACACACCCCATTTTCTTGCTCACTAATGACACATGCGCTAATTTCCTAATGCCTCCTGTCATCCGCAACACACACACACACACACACACACACACACACAACAATGATTAATTCATGTCTTCTAAATACGCTTCTCTTCCTCTATATTTCTCTCTCTCACAAATCACAAACACTCTGTTTCACAACCAACTTTTCTAACTCACACACACACCTATACTCTAATGACACGTGGGCTAATTTCCTAATGTAACCTGTCCCCTCAAACACACACACACACACAAACACACGCACACACACAAACACAAACACACACACAAACGTCTAGTTTACGCCTCGGTGTGAGTGATATCCCAACCATTATGGGCCCTTTATTTACACTGGCTTTACAAATGAGCCCTAATTACTGGGTCTTAATGATGTGGTCGGGCGAGTGACGAGTGAGGTAGCTCTGCAGAGAGATAACGAGAGGGGGGGGGGGGGGGGGAGAGAGAGGCGTTAGCTTGGAGGGTTTTTTGTAAATGTCAAGAGCAGAGAGTTGATGGCTTCATCAATCCTTTATCCCTGCAAAACACCTGGAGGAGGGGAGAAGGGGGAGGGGAGATTAGTTGGGGAGAGGAGGAGGAGGTACAGAGGAGGGGAGAGAGGGAGAGATCAGCTGTAGGGAAAAGAAGAACAGAGAGGGAGAGATCAGCCAAAGGGAGAAAGTTGGGAAGGATGAGAGATAGGAAAGGTGAGGGGGGGGGGGGGGGGGGGGGGGGGTATGTGCGTAGAGAGGAGAGGAGAATGGGGGGAGAGATGAGGAGAGGAGATGCGGTAGAGGACAGATAAAGAGAGAGAGGAATTTAGGGAGGGTAAAAAGGATGACTGAAAGTTGGAGAGGCGAGAGTGGGAAAGAGAGGGAGACGACTACAGCGATAAGAAGAGGAAGCATTGATGGTGGGAAAGGGGAGGAGAGAGAACAGAGGATGATTATAGCTGAAAGGAAAAGAATGGGAAGGAGGAGAAAAGAAGGAGGAAATGTGGGGGGGGAGCAAGGTTCTTATAGTTTAAGATTTTTCATTAGTTTTTGTTTTGAGTTTAGTTTTAGTTTTTAACGTGGGTTTGCTAGTTTGGTTTATTTTTGGAAAAGGCTTAGTTTTAGTTTAGTTTCTATTAGTTTTAGGCTTGTCCAGTTTAATCAGAAATATTTGTGGAAAGGGAAAAGCTTTTTTATTATATGAAGTACTGACACATTGTCGAAATAAATACTACAAATAAATGAAGCACATGAAATCTACAGTATAATTTCTACTCTACATACAGAAAACCCTAAGATCAAACTACTCTAATGCTACAGTGGTCCCAAGAAATTCATTACATCCGTCTCTAGCTCTATCATTCTTGGTTAAATAGGTGAAATACAATAAATAATAATTGATGGACAGCTAAGAAATTGAAAGATAGTGGAGGCCCCCCTTTGGAGCCACCAACAACTCCATACAGTTGTTGCATTCATATTATTTTGTACACATGTATGTATAAAAGATAATAGAAAACATGTTAAAATCCGACCAATTACGCAGCCGATCCCTACCCGGGTACTTTAGCCTCCCCCTAAGTTTACATGGGGCGCTGCGGCCAGACGCCGCCCTTATACGGGCTCTCTTGACGGACCAGCCGGCGTACCAGCTCTTCAGGCGGAGGACAAAATCATAACACACCCGCAGCTCACCAACAGGTGCCTATCGGCTAATCACCACCTGCACCACTGAACTGCCGGTCCGGCCCGACCAACTGCCCCGCAACGCCAGTTCCCCCGGCTTCATATCCACTCGCAATGTAGGCTTATTAGGTCCTATGAAATAAATAAATAAATCAACGAAAACTAAGGTCATTTACTCTTTCATTTGAGTTAGTTTCAGTTTTGCAAACCTACGATACAGTTTTAGTTATTGTTTTATTGTAAAGGCTCGTTTTTATTTTTATTTATTTATTTTTTTTGTTTTCATTATTTCGTTTGTCTTCGTTAACGGTTATAACCTTGGTGGGGAGGCAGAGAGAAGGGGGGGAAAGAGGCAGTGAAGGAGGGAGGAAATTTGAAGATGATAAGGGGAAGGAAATATACAAGAGAGAAGGAAGGATTGGAGAAAAAAGGAGGGAGCAGCTAAAAGGATGACAGGAGGAAGGGGGAAGAGTGGTAAAGATTGGGGTTAAGGAGAAAGGAAACAAACGGAGGGATGAACGGGGAGAGACGGGGGAACAGAAGGACAGATTGAGATCAGGATGCATTAGAAGAGAATGGGGAGGAAGTAACTAGAGAAGAAAAGAAAGGGAAATAACAGCTAAGGGAGAAAGGATGTGTACATTTAAAAAGGATAGTGGAAGGAGGGAATGAACGAGTGGGAGAAGTAAGAAAGGATTAGATGGCAGCAGTGGCCTTGGTTGGTGAATAAAACAAAGTATCTAAGAAGAGACTAATTGAGCTGGGGGCGTCTTTTCATTTTAGGAGCGACTGAGTGACTCAAAGGTCTGCAACATGTTAATCCTGGACCGTGATAGGGAACTGGATCAGAGCTATAATAACCCTGCTGTTTGTTTAACAGCTGATGCTCGTCAACGTTTCATCTCTGCCTCCCTCGCGTCTAATCTATCTCCCTTCTCTCTCTTTTAACATCTTCCTCTCAGTTCCATCTCGTTCTCATTACAGATCCATTTCTTTCTTTTTTGCCTCTTTCCCCCACTATCTCTCTCTCTGTGCTGCTACTGTCTGTCCTAATCTCCCTCGCCCCGTCTCTTGTCACTCCTCCTTTCTCCCCCCCCCCCCCTCATCTCCTTCTCATCCTCCTCAGTGTAATGCAGGATAAAGACATTGGGATCACATATGGCCGAGTGGTAATGGCGGCGCGCCACTTAAATCCACTCATTTAAGTGCAAATCGGTGTCATTCTGGAGCCGCCGAGCAGATGCTAGGCCATGTCAGCATAACTCGATGTGACCACCGCTGCCTCTGTGTGTGTGTGCGTGTGCGTGTGTGTGCGCTCTATAGCCCCTATGGATTGTGATGAAAGTACCTGCTCCTTAAATGCAGAAAACAGATAAATTGATAGGCGATTATAGTGAAGGATTTGTGCACATGGGTCTGTTTTTAAAGCTCTGTTGTGTGTGTGTGTGTGTGTGTGTGTGTGTGTGTGTGTATTTTGAAATGTGTGTGTCTCCTATGTACCCTGAATGCAGCATAAAAAGTACACAGCAAAAAGGATACACAAATCAAGGCAAGTTCATTTGCGGAGCACATTTCACACATAAAAAAGGCAATTCAGGATTTCACATAATGCATCAAAAACGTATTAAAAAACGTGACGTAGTATGAAAGCAAGACTTGAAAGGCCCAATACAAGTGCAGACCATTTACCATAAAGATTAAGAACATACAAGTTTTTAACACGGATTTAAAGGTGGTCGAAAGCAAGTCTTCTGTTTTCTGGATGTTTGAGTATCTAAATGCTGCTTGTCCATGTTCAAGTTCGTACTCTGGGAACAGTTAGCAGCCTGATGGCCTGAGAGGATGAGAGGGTAAAGAGATGGTCAGAGATGGTTTTCAGGCCACTGAGAGTTTCATAGACGAGCAGCAGTAATTCTAACTCCTGGAATGAAAGTGTGGAAATGTTTTGTTCACGTTTGCTCTGATTGTTAAGGTTGGCAGCCAGGGCGCCGCTTTGTGTTGAAAAGTGGTGGGGACATAGGGGCTCGCGAGGTTTAGGTTCACGAGAACGAGACGAAAATATCCTTAAACGGTGTTTAAAAGATGTCCTCACTGCTGAGATATATGAGCAGGGGAAATTTAGATCTTTAAACACTTCATTTCCTGCATTCTGGTGAACGTTTCTGCACCAATTTGTGGTGAAATGTTTTTTATTTATGTAAAAGAAACACAAAATTCAGTCAAATTCAGTGCATCTCTCAGGCATTCTTTGTTGCTTTCAGATCTGTTTCTCCTGTAGATCAACTTTTTTCATGTGATATCATCCCTGCTGAGGCCTAATTTAGTCTTCTCTCCTCTTTTGTCATGTTCACAGGAAGAGAACTGAAAACGTAGTTAAAAGGAAACAGTTTTTTTTAGCTGAAGTTACTTCTTTTGGACAATGCACATTTGTTTCTTCTATTGCATGCATGTTTTCTAAATGTGCAAATAAACCGTTGTGAATGAATTTGTAAACTAATTTGTTATTTAACTGCAAGCTATATTTCAGAACTTTAACAAATTATGCTTAAGAAAGTGGTGGGGACAGTATAAATGACACCCATGGGTAGCAGTATGAAGGCTAATTTGATGTGACGGTCAATGACTACGCCAGGATTTCTGATTTGATGTTGGCTTTTGTGTTTCACACGGGAAATGAACGCTAATCTCCTGGGTGAAAGTCTGGTTACTGACCCACCCGTCCACTAGAACTGGACGATATGGCCAAAAATGTAATCACGCAAAAAACATTTCATATAATTTAGATATCGATAATTACCACGATAAATGTCAAATCATTATTTCTTCCAAGTTTAAAGGCTGATTTTTTTCCCCTGACTGAAAATTGAAGGGCCAGATGGTTAATTGTGTGGTTAAACTATACTTTATGGTCAGAACGTGACAAACACTTGACTCCAAACAGTGGATCACTTCACTGAGGTAGAACATTCAAAGCAATTATGATTAAATCTTTTTTCCAAAAATATGATTAGTTCAGCCCATTTTCCTCAACAAAATAAACAACCAATTTCTTTGTGATTCTAATAAATTAAATCAAATATTTATTGACGATATATTAAACATTTGTTATATTGTTATTGAGGAAAATTATATTGCTATAATTATGTGTTTTATTGCCCATCCTTACCGTCCACCTCCTTTCCACTGGTGTGTTGGTACCAGAAGCCGAAGGACGTGACGTGAAGTGAAGGTATTTGACGCCCTGGGGATGAGAACGGGCTGGTACAAACGCTGGATTTTATTTCAGCGCGCACACAGAACGCACAGCTAGCAGACTGTAAGGAGATATTCACTGAATAAAAGACGTGTATTGCATTAGAATCGTATACCGTATACCCTCCTTTAACTGCACTGCTTACATGTTAATTACATTTGACTGATTACTTTTCATGTTTCTGTTATTTATAACATGTAGATTATTTAAAAATCCAATTTTTGCAAGTAAATTAACTTTTCAGAGCTTCTTTTTGAGAGTTTTCTCCTGAAACTTTAGTCTCTCAGCCCCTCAGGTACACATGATTTAAAAAAATAATTAAAAAAAAAAGCTCATTTTTATTCAGAGTCAGAGAGCGGGTCATATTTAAATCATAAATGTCATTACGGTTCACTTCTATCTATAATGAATCCACCATCAGGGGGAGATTAGCTCAGTGTGACGTCTGTGGTTTTTTTCGTGCAGACTCGTTATTAGCGGCGCGATAACGCTGTTTAATTGTAATGGTTATTTAGCTGCTGTGCCATTTGTGCTGTTGCTCGCTCTCTCTGCATTATGAACACCTGATAAAAGTTTAATGAAAGATGATTGTCGTTTGGGTTTGTCTCTCATAATAACACCTCACATCTACTTTTTTCCCCCTGCTTCTTCTATTTATGTGATCCCCCCCCCCCAACTTGCCTTCTTTTCTTCTACTTCACTTATTTCCTACATTTCCCAGAATGCTTTTCACCCCTTCTTAAAAACAAAATTTCTTGTGTTTCTCCATTTTTTTTTGTTAATTTTAATTCATGTATCCAGTAATTCAAACTGTTACATATATTAAACACAAAAAGAGACAGTAGCAATGAATTAAAAACAGACTGAATGAATGAATGAATAAATAAATAAGATGATGAATAATGTCAGAATTGGTGCCTATAACAAAAAGTATCTACTAGTGTAAAATATTTGCATTATTTAATACAGTATATGTGTATGTACATATATGAAAACAAATTAAAAAAGTCTTATGTTTTATGCCACATGATAACCTCAAATTGTAGAATAAATAAATATAAATGAACCTACACAATGAAAACGTGAAGACATTAAGACGAGATGAACATTAAAGTACAAAGGTTGGTGGTAAATAAAATTGTCCGTCCATATTATAATTTAACTCGTGTGGTGGTCTCTGTTGCTCTTCCTGGGGTTTATTTATTTTATCCCAATAGACTTATTTGGGAGCTTTTCCTCACCTGCTCTGAGGGCCTAACGATGGAGATGACTAAATATTATCATAATTAATCTTAGTTAAAAAAACGGACACATTACATATTACATGTCAGCCGTATAGTTATTAATCATTTAGCTAAAATTAGCGGCGGGGAAAAAGGAATAAACTGAAAAAAGTAAAGAAGGAATGTTTAAAACAAAACGTTCACAATCAGTCAGACAGGTAGAGAGACAGAAAAGTGAAAAGACTGAGAAGAGGACAGACAGGCGAACACACACAGACAGTTGTAGCGAGTGCTTCATAACCACAGAACAAATGTCAGCTGAGTTTCCAACCTTTTCTTCTCTGTCGCTGAAAACTGAGCGAGCAACGTATTAACTCGGCTTCTGATTATCATGGCCTTTCGCCACCTGTGTGTGTGCGCACGTGTGGATCAATAGTGTTTTAATGGAACACATGGGCAGAGACGAGGAGTGAAACAGCTCATGTTTCTCAATGGCCACTGTTAGACCACACACACACACACACACACACATACTGTACTGTAATGGTACACATACAGAAAACAACACGCACACAGAATAAGAAGGAGGTGTCTCTCTCTCTCTCTCTCACACACACACTAAGCTGTAGAATAACCAGGTAAGAAAACAAATTAAAGAGCAAACAGGAACGTGGAATGATTGGTTTCTCGTCCTGAAATGAAAACTGAAACTTTTCAAACGGGCCCTGAACACATCGCGACTGTGTCTGTGTGTGTGTGTGATTGTCTGAGGCGTCGATGCGCCATGATGGAGGGCAGCAGGTCCTCCATACAGCATCGCAGACGCTATCCAAGCATGCACGGCACTTCCTGTTGGCGACCCCATCGTCCCCCTCCCTCTCCGTCTCTATCATTGCTTGATTCATTCGTTTTATAACTTCTACTGGCTTGGCTTGTGTGTACGCAGCATATCTTTTCATTCCCTTTCTCCCTGCATCCCTCCGCTTCCTCAAAGAATCCTGCACCTAACTGTACACCTGTGGCGCACGTGTTCGTTTGCATTTCTAAATGAATGAGCAGGTATTTAATTGTTGGTACAAGACAGAGCAACAGGTGAGGCTCAGCTGAAGAGCCTGGAGTGTTATTTGCATAATGAACAAAAAAAAAAGAAAAGAAATGGATTAATAACTGGTTAGTGAGAATCACACACATTTAGATTTTTGAATGCGTTTGATTTGTGTCAACTGATTGTGCATTTTCTCCAGATTAAAATATCTTTGTGGAAACTCAACTCACAATATTCAGGTTGACTATGTGGATTTTGAAAGCTGTTCTGGGAGTAATGAAAGATTTTAGCTGATTTTTAAATATTTGACAATCATTATTTCAACGGCGTGTATGACACAGCTTCAGGCAAGAGAGATTAAAAGTAAAGATTTAGAAAGATAAAATCTCTCTCCAGCCTCTTTGTGGATTCATGACATTAATGAATTGCAGCCGGTGGTCTTATATTTCATCCTTACATGATGAAATTTACTGAGATCATCCAAGTGTGTGATACAACTCTATAAACCTAATGATTTCATAATTAATCTTTGCCGAATTCAAGAAAATCAGATTTTTCAAAGCTTACAGAACCTTCCTCCTAAGACACAAAAGCAGCAGACAGAAATCTCACATCTCGAAGAAGGAGAAGAACTAAATTACAGCTCAAAATGACCAGGAGTTCGATTGGCACAGGATTAATGTTATCACACGAGCTGTCTACAGCGAGGAATGGGAGGTAATTTGTGCCAGAGGTTTGAATTAAAATCATGAAAAAGTAACTGTCTCTGCAATTACTGCAAATCAGTGGACGTCTCAGGTGACGTGATCCCTGCAGACGGGGGGGGGGACAGACAGACAGGCAGGCAGCTAACAGGCTTTTACATAATTCCTACAAATATGAATCTTTAAGGTGATAATTAGTTTTTATGTTTAGAATTTTAGCAGCAGGGAAATATGTATGAAGCGTTTACAGCCCTGCTACAGTTTGAAATAAATTAAACACAAGAACCTGATCTGAAATGATTAATAAGCTGACTGTACTGGATGTACGAGGTTAGGACACCTCTGGAGTCATTTCACAGGTTGCTAAAATGATTTTACTCCTAAAACTCCTCCTTGAACTATTTCTGCAGACTAGAGCCCCGCCTGAACTCCAGGAGCTGCGTTCTTCTGTTGAGTGTTTAAGGCCAATTTACACTTCTGTGTTGAGTCTACGCCGTAGCCGACTATGTAGGCTACGTGCCGTCGTGAGCGTTCATATTTGTGCTTCGGTGTCTGCTAACTTCCGGTTTAGCCCTCTCCTTACTTGAATGAGGGTAAAATGATAATCGTGCTGCTCCTCTAGACTGTCATCGACCTAATTGAGCAAATTCTGAGAGTTAATGAGTCATTTCGCAGGGTTTGTGATGCCCTGCTTTAAATTTGTTTAGCCACCAGTAAAATTGGCTTCAAAGCACGGAGCACAACTTCCTGGGGGTTAAAAGGAAATGCCTCAAATCTCATCAGCAGCTGCTTCCAGGTGACAAACGACAGCGAGAGACAGATCGGGCCGTCTTATGTTCGGTCAGCGGCAGGAAACTAACGTTTAGTTTCACTGAGCATCTTCTCTCTGTTTACCACAACCAGCTGCAGAAGGTAGGCATACAGAGCCCACAGAGGAAGAGCGGGAACAGAGTGGATGTAACTGTGAGGAACCGGAGGTGATTTTCCAGAGATCAGGGAGCACTTTCTGCTGCGGAGTTGATATCACACTTATTTGGATTTAAAAGGTCAAACCGAATGAGTTCACCGTAAAATGCCTGTTTTAGGTTATCAGTGAAGAAACACACCACAGTAACAATTTGTTTTCTTTCTTTGTGTGAGTTTGAAAAATGATTAGCTACTGATTAGCTAGTTCTAAAATATAGTAGCAATACTTACCTGCTCTCAGTACTGCAGGTGAACGTCCTTTTTGTCCCCTGTCTGCACCTGTAGAACTGAGCTGTAGTTTAACTGTAATGGGACGGTAGGGGGAGAGAGCAGATGGGGCATAAAACAAATGCAGCACACATCAGGGACCCCTGTGTGTGTCTGTGTGTGTGTTTCATTTGATATCTCAGGTGTGAAATAGGTGTAAAAATACGAAGCTCTGGTAGCAGAGGGCTCATGGTGGGTGTGTATCATACAACTTGGCCATTATCAGTTATAGGATTGCAGAGCTTGAGCACATACGGAAATTTATGTCATTAATCAGTGTTTCAACAAAACGAAAGACTTTGTAAGTCATGTTATACTGTTAATGTGTTAAATCGTTTATTAAATACATCCTGGATATAAAAAAAAAACTAAACTTAAATGTAATCACAGTTAAAATTATAAAACATAAAAAAGTTAACAAAACAATTTACTTTTAAAACAACACATACTGACAGACTCAAACATGACGTGCGCTCTCTCTCCTGCTGACAGTCGCCACGGTAGCGAGCTGTCAATCACAAGGTAGTCCTGCTCCGCTTTCTGTCCGCGTGAACCAAAGAATAAACTCGACTCCCTTTACAGGTTGAGCTACTCCATGCTTACCGCCTCACCTCCACTCTCCTCCTGCTCGCTCTCTCCCTCGGCCCTGTCACTTTGTCGCTCTGCTAACACACGCCTCCTCCTCTGCCTGTACCTGCACTATGTCGGGTACTGCAGCTGATGTTGAAGCTACTGCAGCCCCGGTAGCAAAGATTTGGGGTTTATTGTTTGTTTGTTTTTTGGGCCCGCAATGCAAGAAACGGCGGACGGGGGTGGGGGGCTGGTAAGAGATGTGATTGGGCCAGCCCAATGGCAGCATAGAAAATTACCCAATGGACCGCTGTCCATGCTTAACGGACCGATCTTTAGCCCATTTTTTAAAACCAGTTATATAAGTAAATAATTTACGGTACACCGGCCCACTGGGTATTTGCCCGGTATGCCAGATTATCAGTCCAGCCCTGCTTTAAACTTAAGCAGAAAAACATTAATTTTGCTGTAGATGTTAACGGAAATTGTAGGAAATACTGACTGTTTGCTGGCATTTTGTGGATACAATTAGAATTATATTTTTATTAAAAAACATTTGAATATGTTAATAAAAACTGTAATTTGAGCCAAATTACGTTTATTTCGTAAATGTAATTTTTAGGAGACGACGGGGTTGAATCATGTGGACGAAATTTAAGCAGCTGCGTCATCAAGTGACTAGTATCCATTTAAAAAGCCTAAGAAGTGTGCTGAATAAATCTGCGGCAAAATGTCCTTAATTAAAAATGGATGCTTTTACTTTGACAAGGCAGTTTGTTTGGTTTATTGAATCCAGAAATAAGTTCAGTTTCACATAGAAACATGTTTTAGTTTTAACAAAACAAAATAACTTTTTTCTCTCTTTCTTTCTTTTTGTAAGCACCATGGTATCTAAGTAATAACGTCCGTTTTTGACCCCTAGAATTTATGTCAAAGTTAAAGTGCATTTGTTGTGTTTGCTTGGTCTAGCTAATCCTCCTGCACATGTATTTAAGTCTGGACCTGTGTTTGTATACGTGTGTGTATATATGCAGACACGCCACACTGCAGCCTCCACCATTTATCATATTTCCCGTCGGTTCTTTCATCCGCAGTCGAGCGTGTGCTTTACCGTCATCATCTCTCTCCGCCTGTAGGCCGGCTGAGCGAGGCAGGCAGGCAGGCAGGCAGGATGCGACGGGGCGGCGAATCCAGCACACCCGGGGCGGAAAGAATCAGGGTTTACACAACAGCGAGGCGGAGAAATTAAAGATGATTTTTATTTTCTTTATCTGGAGGAGAATTCATTACCTGGCAGAGGAGCGGGAGCTGAGCGCTGTCAGCCAAGAATAATGGCTTGTCTAACTGATAGGGAGACACACACACACACACACATATATATATATATATATATATATATATATATATATATATACATACACTCAGTTTCACTCAAACACACACTATACACATACAGTGTCAACTACAGCACGTGCACCTTACCCATAACACACACAATACACACAGCTCACACGTTATATTTAAGGCTCTTTGATTTTCATCTGAAAACCGTGTAGCTTTCTGCTACAAGAAAATGTTGTTTCGGCTGAAATTTAGTTTCAAGAGGTCATCTTGTGATAAGGACAGCTCAAAGTGAAAGAGACCGATGGATGTAAGAAATAAAAGAGTGTTTGATTTTTCCTGAAAGAAAGTAGTAAAACAATTATTACTAAACATTCAGTCATTGTGATCAAATCCTCCCTGATTTAGATTTAAGAATTAGATTTCCATGGGCCCTTTGAATATTAATGACCTAATGATAAATTTTTTACCAGCTTAAAAATGTATCAAAAATACAATCTGTGCCTTCATCTCACCACGCCTCGATTACTACAACAGCCTTTTTATTTGCTTAACCCCAAAAATCTACTGATGGACTCCAGACTGTCCAGAACTCAGCTGCCAGGCTTTTAACCAGAACAAAGAAATATGACCACATTACTCCTATTTTAGCTTCATTACACTGGCTCCCAGGATGTTTTAGAATTGACTTTAAAATTCTATTGATCACTTTTAAAGCTCTTCATGGCCTCTCGCCTTGTTATATTTCTGACCTTTTAGTCCCATACGCACCAGCACGTACCTTGAGATCCTCGGGCAGAGGTCTGTTGTCTGTTCCAGAGTCTCGACTGAAAACTAAAGGGGACAGAGCGTTTGCTGTCAGGGCCCCGAGGCTCTGGAACAGCCTGCCCGAGGAAATCAGGTCGGCTGAGTCAGTGAACTCTTTTAAGTCCCTTCTTAAAACTTTTATAGGACAGCCTTTCCCGATCTTATTTTTATTGTATTTTTTATATATTTTATATCTAAACATGTGCTTTAGTGTCTTAAGTGTTCTTGCTTTTATCATGTACTTGTTTTTATGTGTTTTATTGTTTTTACACCTGTTAAAGCACAAGTGCTCCACAAATAGAGGTTGTTATTATATTTTTTGACTGTGCAGACATGTGTCAACTGTACATAGTGTTGTGGTTAAGGCCGCCTAAACCAAGACCAAATCAGGACTAAGACCAGAGTTTATCGAGACTGAGTCAAGACCAAGACCAGTTCCCCACACTACATGACACACATGTATGAACGAGATCAGAGGTACTTCTCAGATTGATCTGAAAGATCCACATTCCCATTAAAACACCCACATGCAAACACTAAGAGCTGAAATCAACGTAACAGTAACAACACATTTTTAATCAGGGTTATTGGTTGCATTTGAAGCGAGAAGTTTTTCATCCAATCAAAGTTAGGATGTTAACAAATAAATCAGTGTAATCAATGCAAAAGCAATTTATTGATATTCCCAAAGTATGGTCTTGAAATAAAATCCAGAGTCCTCAATGACCGAGACAAGACCGAGTGCAAATGCACAGACAAGCTATGAAGTAGAAACCGAGCGACTGCTTGTCTGCTGTATGTATTGTTATCCAGATATGTTCGGTCTTTACTTCGTGTGTTTGCTGTGGCATCATCTTCTGATTACATGAACGTGCTATACCACACGCTCTACTACTAATAATACTATTAGTGACTTTGGAGGGGAACCTCACCAATTTTACCAACCCGTTCTTACTCCCTGACGGTCAAGACCCATCGGCGTCAGTTTGTAACGCTCTGGGGATCCCTATAGCGTCATAGCTCAACGCAGTGGGGGAAGCCCTGTAGCTTTTGACAGTATAGGAAGGTTTATGATATTTAACAGAAAACACTGAGAGAGGAGGTGGATGGAGGGCCAGAAATTGGACTTTTAACCAGGAAGCCGGTATACGTTTCGTGTGAAACAAAAAGATGCCAAACATTAAATGTTTTTATTTAAGTTACGCAAGTAACTCAATTGCGTAGGTTACACAAGTTAACTCACGTGTTAACTGACATACGTAGTTATTTTAACCCAAACCATGATCCTTTTCCTGACCTTAACCAAGTAGTTTTGTTGCCTAAACCTTGTTTTAAAACTTTAACAACATGCCGTTTCAAAATGGCGATGTTTTGAAACGCTAGCGTTTTATTGAAAAAGTGTAACCGGACGTAGCATTTATTTTCGCTAACTTTACCGGACGTTGCATATTTGTTGTTGCTAAGCGTTGCTGACTTGACCGCGGAGTCTTAAACGTCTAAAAATGACGCTAAAGGGGTAACCAGGTTCTTATTCTATATTTAGTCCACTGTATACTATTTTCAGTCAAGTTTTAGTTGACTAAATGTCTGGGTATTTTAGTCAAAAGAAAATCAAAAGTATTTTAGTCTAGTTTTAGTCATTAACCATCATTTTAGTCTTTTCTAACTCAAATAATTTTGATTAGAATTTTGGTCAATCTGCCAATAAAAACCAAATAGAGATATGTGATCGTTCACTCTGGCTGGATGAAGTCTGACGCTTCACATGATCCGTGATGATAGAGAAATATAGAGATTACTGTCAATAAAGCATTCTGTCAATGTTTTAGAGACCCCCCAAAATATCAAATCATGCTTTTAGGGGAGCTGATGTCTAAGCGCCTCTTTCTGCCTAGCATGTTGTGTTCATCACCTCCATCCGTCCCGGTCGGCCAGCATTCAAAGCACAGGACGAAAAAAATACCGCTGAATGAACAAGTTTTTATTTTATGAATTACATTTTAGTCTCGTAATTGTTCGTCAACAATATCGCATCTTAATATAGTCACAGTCAGTGTTTAAGGACGTGGTCGCCGTTTCGTCATCATCTCATTTTAGTCAGGGAAAAAAGGTGGTGGACGAAAATATTTCATTTAGTTTTGTCTGACAAAAGAAACACTAGTCAATATGTGACGAGTCGGGAGTGAGAATGTGTTGATTTTACACATTAAGATTAGTTTGCTTGTCACTGTTAGTAAGACTTTGCTTAACAGCTTCAGGGTTGTTTTTATTTCAGGATTACTTCTTTTTGTGTTACAAAATTAGTCTGAAAGAGACCAAGCTAATCTATAGGAATATTTAAGATTATATTTTGAGACACAGCACATGTATACAGCTACACACCTCAACACAAACGCAGGGAGTTCACTTCTACTGATACATGCTGGATGTTTCCAAACGTACACACACCTAGTTTCAATGATGTGCTACATAAAACACTCTGCACACAAACACACACTCACTTACCTATACACACACACACACACACACACACACACACACACACACACACACTCAGACTCTCTCTCCAGTCCTGCAGGCTCGTCTGTGTCGGTAATAACCTCTCTGTGCCCCGATCCAGAGGAAATCAGCTGGAATGTGAAATTGAAAACAAACAGTCATTTCAGATAGTGAAGCCTCTCCGTCAGCCGGCGTCTCCCCCTCTGTTTGAAGCCCACAGATTGTCCGCAGATCATATCCAGATATACAGTATAGCTTATGTTCCCTAAATCCCTATCTAATAGACAACTCATACATAATCAGACCCAGCCAAAAGGCGACGGCAGCAGCCGCTCCCAGTTGTTTTGCAGATGCTGAGCGGCGGCTATCGTCATCGTCAGGGACAAAACAGTGCGTCGCCCCAAAACGCCTTCTCAGTGAGGGAGTGTGGTTAGCTTGATTATAATTTACTTTAGAGTTTAGCCAGTGGAGCTCTTTGAATGTTATATATTTGTTTTTATTGTATATCAAAAATACAGTAATTTAAAATATATATATATATATATATATATATATATATACACATACAGACACTGTCAAATATAAATACATACAAAAATCCACTCACACCAATACACAAACAAATTGTAAGAGATGTTGGAAGCTGAGGGCTTTTCAAGAAAAATATATAAAATATACCATTTTAAAAAGGCAAATGTCTTCTTCAAATTTCTCATTCCAGCTATCCAACAGTCAGCACTGTAATTTGGCAACCATTTGCTTAAAGGAAAAGGTAATATTTGTATTTTTCTTCCTGTCCGTGCCTCCCACCTCCAAGCGCACAGGTTCCTACTGAAGATAGAAATCTTTAAAAACACCTCACATATATGTAGTTTTATTTAAAAAGGAAAGCCTCAGTCATTTTCCTAAAACGGCTGCTCACTGTAGTTTTTATCAAACGAATAGTGGAATATTTGTTGGAAGCGGTTTTCAGCTGCAGATTAATCCACATTTTGGCGAGTACTCAGTTTTTGAACAACAGTGGAGCTCCATGGCTCTGTTTTTGTGAAAAGTTATGTTGTTGCTGCGTAGTAGGGGTGTGAATCTCCGGGCACCTCTTGTTTCGATTACGATTCAGAGGGCTGCGATTCGATTATAAAACGATTATCGATGCCTCTTGATGCATAATTTTTTCTATACAGGATCCCTGGATAATTACTAAGCATTTATTTGCGCATAAAAATCCAAAAGAAACATCTCCTTATTAGCTTAAAAGCACTAGTTTGCATCCCTAATTTAATTAATCGCTCATTTCTTTAACAACCAGTTGTCAGACTCCTGAAAACTGAAAAATAATTATCAGGATGTTCATTACAGTCTGTGTACAGGACAGAGCTGTACACCAGTTTAGTCTAAGCTTGTGCCTGATGTGTTCAGCCCTTGACTAGTAGTTTAGTTTGTAATGACACACAGCTGATAATTAATATTACTTTGTTACTAATTTAGCAAACGTTACATAAATAAATAAATCTTTTAGCGCCTTTCATAGGATCCAAGGACGCTTTAGACATAGTTACAGAACAACATAAAGTCATTCAGGACTGAATGCCTGAGTAAAGAGCTGGGTTTTTAGTAGATCTTTGAAAGTGTCCAGACAGGGAGCATTTTGGATCTCTGGGCAGGTGAGTTCAGGAGGGTAGCGGCTGTGACGCCGACGGCTCTGTACCCAAAAGTGTGGTGTCTGGTGTTGGGGGCAGAGAGCAGAGGAGATGTTAGCTAGCGGTGGCGAATACAGGGGAACAGTGGTCTCTCTGTTGTGCGCGCTCCACAGACGGTCCGCTACATTTCCGCCTTTTGCGTTCTGTCAACATTGCGACATTGCAGCAATTAACATTTAAATAATCGATTTTTAGACAATTGATTCATAATCTTCCACGTCCGCATCGCGATGCATCTAAGAATCGATTATTTCTCCCTCCCCTACTGCGTAGTAATGTAGTTCTTATCAGAATCTGCCTCAATATCAAGAGAGTTGTCGGTATATTCTCATGTAGTCAGTCATGGTCAAAGGTTATCCGTTATTCCCAGAAAAACACCACAACATGTTTTAATGACCTACCTTGAGTTTTCCGGGACATGCAGGGCACACTAACATGTGGATATCAAGTGAAAGTTTTGTTTTCCTCCCAAAACATTCATATGTAGGGCTTCATGGAGGGAATATCTTGTGGAGCTGCTGCAGGAGGAGAGTGGCGACTCTCATGTCTCCTGCTCTGTGACGGGAGTTATTTTCAAAAGTCAAATCTGTTAACAGCAAGTCTTCATCTTTCTGGAGATTTCTGGTGTTATGGTGTGTAGACCTGAAAGTGCTCTTGCAGAACCTCTCTGCTGTGTGTGTGTGTGTTTAAACGCTGTGTTTTACTGCCTGTATCATGTTCAGTTTGGAGGCTCCCTGAGAGGTTTTTAATATTAAACCTCACTAACACGAACAGACAGCGCTGTGACTGCTGCACTCTGTGCGTGTGTTTGTGCACCTTTTGAGTGTGTATTGGTGTGTTTGTACTAGTGTGTACAAGTGCTCCTCTCTCACAAAACTGTGTTTGTGCTTTTCTCTGGTGTGCATGCATACTTTTATTATCAGGCAGTGTGTGTATGTGCTCGTGTGTGTGTGTGTGTGTGTGTGTGTGTGTGTTAAGGTGACAGTAGCTGTTGAGTCCTTGAAAACTCCACCGAGGGAGCTGCTGTCATCTCTGTGGTGTGTGTGTGTGTTTTGACTGCAGAGGTGGAAATGAACTACATGTACTCAAGCTATACTATATGGTAAGGAACAGTGTAGGGATTCAACGATTCATCGATGGATTCGTTTAATCCATATACCTATACAGCACGCTGTTTCGCACAGACATTTATTACTGTCGCACATCGCGCTTACGCTGTGAACACGACGTGATTATGATGGCGCTGTTTGCAAAGTGGAGGAAGAGAGAGAAAATAGCGAGGGACGAAGAAGAAAGTGTCCAAAGTATGGGATTATTTCAAGCTAAAATAAACAACAACTCCACAGACAAGGTGACAGCAACTTTAGCATTTAACTGAAATCATGATTGATTGTTGAGTTGAAGCCAAAATAAGCTGCAGTCCTCAGCTGAAAATGTGCACACGAGCGTTTGTGGTTCTCCTTTTTGGGCCGTGAGTCGTAACCTCACAGTCATGAGTTAACTGGGTGTCGGGGAGCTGCACCTTTCACCTCACCTCCAGCTCTCTCTGTAGCTCAGATGATCCCTGCTACCTGCGTGTGCTAATCCACCCAGAATCTTTGTCTTTATAATTGCTAGCTTTATAATAACAAACAGCTGTTTCGTGTGCAGGATCGCTCATTTCCCGTTTCACATTTCCCGTGGTTTGGAGACCAGCGTCGGGTGACACAGCAGCTGTCAGCTCGTGTAGTTTGTGACCCCCTCTCACCGATCAGTCACGTACCGTGAACGCTACAACGACTTCAAGACTCCCGTCACATGACGGCAAGTTGTGTAATGTGAACAGCAATCGGCCGTCGCCTGACGCTGAAAGTCGTGTAGTCTGCACGAGCCTTTACTATAACTTGTATAGCACTCGGGTGATGTTTGTGTTTGGAAAGCAGCTGTCTGGTTGTTGGTCAGATGTTTGCTGTATGACACACTATGAATTTCTGAAAAGAACAATAAATATCTATCGCCGCCGCCAAGCAAAACGAAGCATCGATGAATGGTTGAAATAATCTATAAAAGCTTCGAATACTAAAATCATCGTTAGCAGTAGCCCTAGAACAGTGTAAAATTTGTGCAGATATTCTATTTTCATTCGGAATACCTTATTTATTGAACATGTTTTAATTAGCTATCGATTATTAATAGCAGTTCTTCCTCTAAAGGTGTTATGTTGCCTCGGGTCTGGACCTCCTAAATGTTTTGAATATTTTGAATTTTTAAGTATTGGGTGTTGCTCTCTTTTCAGGCCACAAGAGGGAAGGGCCCACTAACATGAAATGTGGAAGATACTTCCACTCAAGTACTGTACTTAAAGGAAATGTATTCTTTTTTATTTATTTTTATTTTTTTACACAGCTATCTGATCTTTATTCCTTTTGCGCAGCTTAATCCGGGATGAGGTCAGCGCAGTAAGTTTGGCTGGCACTTTGGTTTGACAGATATCTCAACAATACACTGAGATTACCATGAAATTTCCTGGTCATATTCCAGCTACCCTGAAAATGACCCATAACCTCCCGCCCTCAGAACGAACTTTACATCTTCAGCTCCTCTACTGATGGGGTGTTTGTTTTTTTACTCGGGTTATCTGCAGTCCACCCGTAGATATATATGGTGTATGTTTTGATTTATATATCAGCGTCAGATTTCACCCGCTGATAGAGTGACAACCTGGCTCATAAGGTCATGATAAAGGGGGAGCGACACAGTTTCAAAGGTTACACAAAGCAATTCATTAAGCAAAATTGACTGAAGTGCTGAGTGCATAACAAAAGGGCAAAAGAGCATAGAGTATCAGAAGGCGAAAGACAGAAAGACGACCAGAGACATACTGATATTAGTACCAGAGCACACTTTTGCTCGTATCTCGTCTTGTTCTGTTCCTACAGTGGCAAGTTTACACACATTAGTCACCTATAACTGACCACATGATCAAATGTTTCGACTGATTTCATGCTGGCAATATTACGCAGCAGTCAGCCAAACGTACAGCGTAGTAGAATGAGGCGATATCACAGATGTAGTAGGTTGTAATTAGCATGGCATTAAGCAATGTAGGTGAATGAAACAACACATTCTCACTTACCACTCGTCAAAAACTGGACGTAGGGCTGGACGATATGGCCAAAAATTTTATCACAATAAAAAGTTTCATATCTTTCGATATCGATAATTATCACGATAAGTATGACCTTGTTATTTCTTTTGAGTTTCAAGGCGGATTTTTGCTCCTGAGTGAATGTTGGTGGTTAATTGTGATTGTGATTCTTCTTTATGGGCAGAACAAACACTTGATGCCAAACAGTGGATCACTTCACAAATCTGAGGTTGAACGTTCAAAACAATTATGATAAAATCTTTGTCAACAAATACGCATGACTAAAATTAAGTAAAAGCTTTTTCCTCCACAAAATAAACATCTTAATAAAAAAGTTAAGTCTTAAATTGTGTGTGATTCAAGTCAATAAAAGCAAATATTTATTTAACTGTTTATTGTTTTATTGTCCAGCCCTAGATGGACGCTTGAAGTTTTTCGACGTTTACAGCATCACGGTCAAGTTAGCAACAATAAATATGCAACATCCGGTTACACTTTCAAAATAAAATGTTAACTTTGCAAAACAATGCTATTCTGAAACGGATGGTTGTTTGGTTAGGTTTAGGCACAAAATGTACTTGGTTAGGGTCAGGAAAACATCATGGTTTGGGTTAAAATAACTAGTTATGTCATTTAACACGTAAATTAACTAATGTTACTTTATTAACTTACTCGATATATGTTAAATAAAAACATTTAATGTTGACACCGGTGTCCTGGTTGAAAGTCTTGGTCCATCCACCCCAACCACCTCTTTACTCGCTCTTTTCTATTAAATATCATATACCTACCTTTACTGTCCAAAAGTGATGCTATAGGTATCCCCAGTGCGTTACAAACTGACGCCGACGGGTCTTGACCATGCGTCCATATCATAAGCGGAGGTAGCGTGGGTCCATGGGGGCGGGCGACCCAGGGCCCACACTGGTAGGGGGCCCGCTACATGGGCCGTGAAGTTGGGCCAGTTTAGAGTTCACTGTCGTGGACACGGACGAGCAACAGCGGTACATGACGTTGCGTGATAAGGAGAGAATTCAGCAGCTCTTATAATGAAACAGTCCCTTCACTCATGGTTTCAATGGTAAACCGCCACAAGAACGACAGTTACCAACATAAACACTAGATTCTAAGGAGACACGTTTTAATAAACATAAATCATGTCCTTTTTGTGCTTCTACTACATCCTTCAAAGCTCTCTGTGGACCGCTTTCGTTTCTCGTCTTGACGGGTGCATTTAGCAACTACTACAGGTAGCAGTTCAGAATAAGAGCGTTTTGCTTGCCGGATTTTGCTGACATGTTTAGATTTTGTTGATTTGGTGATGAGTGCTTACTTTTTGTGCTTCTACTATGATTAAGTAGGCTACGTAGTTAAAATGTTTCTTTTTTGACTGATTTAACTGTTTATTGTTGATAAACGATCGGAAGTCTGTATTTTATTTTGAAAATTGACCAAATTCTGTGCCGTTTCTGTGTCTGACTTCCTGCCCGGTTCATCTGCTCTGTGCTGCTTGACGCTGGGACGCTTCTGATGGGCCCCGTGATGAAGCTCCGCCCCCACTGTGCTGAGAGTCTACCTCCGCCCCCGGTCCATATGTGACTAGTCGGGAGTGAGAACAGTTTGTGTTTTGAGTGATTTTCATATCACCTGCGGGATGGTTACCCTCTCTCTCCCTCACTTATTCCCCGGTGTGGTTGAAGAACACATGAATTAGTAGCCAGCTGTAAGTGGGTGAATGTCAACGCCATAAATAATCTTAAGCATTCATGTGGATGAATGTGAAACAGAAACATTTATGTTACGTTAGTTAGCATTAGTAGAAGCCAACCTGTCTTGCATGTAATAGGGTTGGGGGTGATTGGAGGTTTATATCAGCTACATAATGATGTAGCTTCTGTGGTTACACGCTTGGGCTCTGCAGCTATGCCGTAACTACTTAGCACACAGCTATAGGAGTAGCTAAACACTTCCATGTTGTTAGTTAGAGCAGGAGGGAAATTACAGTAAAGACAGGGGGGATGTTATTAAAATACACAGAGACAGATGCAAAAGAGAGACGACAAGCTAAGAAGGCAAGATGAAGGAAACCGAAAGGAGGAGGAGAAACGGAGGTAGAGGTAGAGAAACATTAATGGAAGTTAAAAAACAATGAGAGAGCGATCGAGGTAGAGAAACATAAAGAGAGAGAGCGCAGCGGCAGTTTGTGTTGTTCTTGTCAAGGTCACAGCAGCCGAATGTGGCGATCCTGAGGGAACACCACTCTGTGTGTGTGTGTGTGTGTGTGTGTGTGTGTGTGTGTGTGTGTGAGACATGCTCAATGTTTTTCCATGTATTCTAGCATTTCTGTGTGTGTGTGTTTGTGTGTTTGTGTCTTTTGTCTTTGTGTCTGCATTTAAAGCCTTGTAGAGACTCACAACGGGCTGCAGCAATGCATTCCAATCGCGGCTCAATTAATTGCCCTGCAGACACATACTCACACACAGAGTCCACAGAGAACCGTATCAACACGTGAGTAGCAGACAAACACACACATTCCCATTTATAGAAAATTAAAGACAAATAAAAAAATAAAAAAAATACTGAGTTGAATCCTGCTGCAAACACACACATGCTGGGCCTTGTTATTCACTGTGTATTTATTGATGACGTCTCTCATCTTTGATGCTGGAGATGTTTTAATGAGTTATTTGATGTGTACACACACACATACTGTCGACTGCGGTGTGAAAGTTGTCAGTCTTGTGTTTTTTAATCAGTACGTCTGATGTTGAATTAATATTGATTCCTCTGCAGTCCATTACAACAACTTGTTTTCCCCTCAACTCTTCTTCGTCTCCATCTGTGCTCACTCAGATCTTTGATTTTTCACTCATGAGATCTCATTCCCTGAACGCACCGTAAATCCTGCTGGGCAGAGCCTTTATTTAACCTTGCAGGCAATTATTTGGAAGCATGCTTTTATTTTGTAATTTGTCCTGTTTTATATTTGATTTTTTTTTTTTGTCTTTAAAGCCTTCCTGATTTATCATCTGCTCCTGCTTTTTAATGTCTCTTTAACATTAGAAGCCTTCCAGCAGTTCAGAGGGCAGAATCCCTTCACTTCCCTGGAAAACTTTTATTGTGAAAAGTCCGTGGGATGTGTTGAATTTCGTTGTCAGCAGCTTCACCTGGCTCATACACCGATCAGCCATAACATTGTGACCAACTGCCGTCCTTTTGCCAGCAAAACAACCCTGACCCGTCGAGGCGTGGACTCCACTTCTCACACCTTTCTAGCAGAACCAGCATCAACTTTTTAGCAGTTTGACCGACAGTAGCTCAGATCAGACCACACTAGCCAGCCTTCGCTCCCCACGTGCATCGGTGAGCTTTGGCTGCTCTTGACCCTGTCGCCGGTTCACAACTTTTCCTGCCTTGGACGACTTCTGATAGGTACTGACCACTGCAGACCGTTTTGGTGATGCTCTGACCCAGTCGTCTAGTCAGCGCAATTTGGCCCTTGTCAAAGTTGCTCAAACCCTTAAGCTGATGATACACGGAGCAACTTTTAGAGCAATCGTGCAGGGAAACATTGCCGTCAGTGGTAATGAGTAAAGATTACTACCGTAATCCCCTTCCTCCACCACTCCGCCACCCACCCTGCCCCGCCGATTGCTCAAAAAGTTGCCCCGTGTATCATCAGCTTAATTAAGCTTGCCCACTTTTTGCTTCTAACACATCAAGTCAGAGGACACAAGGTTCACCTGCTGCCTAGGTGCGGTCATAATGTTATGGCTGATCGGTGTGTTTGATGTTTTTCTAGTTAGAGGCCTCCATGTTTTCTCGTCGGCTACAGTTTAACATGTTTACTTGTAGTTTACTCATGCAAACCCCCCGTTTCCCATAGCTATTCCACATTAAAAGCTTTTACTGTGAAACATCTGTAGGAGGTGTTGAATTGCAATACATTTCATGTATTTCATCAGTGTAGAATCGACCATCTAATAATGATAATAACAACAGATGACTTATACACAGAGTTGGCCCCCTTTTAGTCAGCTTTAACGAATTTTAGAAATGGTCCCTACAATCAACAACTGATTCACTCGACCGTAACTTTGACACAACACACTACAGAGATAAAAAAAACTGTCACGTGTAATCTGTCATCCATCTAGAACAGCCCCGATGGCATTAATTCCAGTATTTAGCATTTACTTTCAGCTGTATTAGTGGGTGATAAAATTAATATTTGCCTCTTTTCAGCAGACACACTTGAAATCAACACATTCCCTCCTGTGTGAACAGGCTCCTTCAGAGAAATCTTGAGAGTGGAGCTGCAGTATTAAAATGGCTGCTTACAGCCGGCTGTAAACGCTGCTGGAAAAAATGAATGGAGGATATTTATAATAAATATACTTTTATTATGTCTGCAGGCTCATATATTAGTGTTTAGTGGAGAGGGTCCTCTCTCCCTCCTCCTCCTCCCTCTGTCATTTTCACTCCCTGCTCTTCTTCTTTTTCATCCATTCTTTAAGTTCACTCTGGCTTCACGGCCTCAAAATACAGTGATGCCGCTTACTAGGGATGAAACAATATGAAAATTTCATATCACGATTATAGCGACCAAAATTATCAAGGTTATCAGTATTATCACGGTGTTTTGGCAAAAAATATTACAATGTACTGAAACACACACTGAAACCATTTCAACAAGTACAGTTGCCATTTTGTTGCCATAAAAAATTAAATAACAGCAAATACCTTTTGTAAACATGAGAAAATCATCTAAGTGTGCATTTATATTTTCTATAGATAATACAATGACCCCGTGGACAATTACATGAAAACAAACAAGTCTTTCAAAGACAGTGATAACTGCAAGGAGCCCAATGACTGACATCGATACAGAGGACTCTGTAGCGTTTCTAGAGATGCTGGTTGGTTGACTAAACAGCGTAACGTGTTCTCATGTGCAGTGGACGAATAGACTCTGCCGACACACGACGCACTCAGCAGCAGAACAACGTGTAGCGTTTTTATAAGAGCAGCAAAACAGAGAGCTTCAGTTTTACACGCTGTTAGCAAGTCAGAGAGACAAACCAAAGCTAAAAGTTAACTCACCCTGCGTTCCTAAGGTCATTTTCTTCAATCAAGTTTTCCTCAGCGCGCTCATATAAACTAAAAGACGACCGGACTTCAGAGTGACTGAAAAATCTCCGCAGCGCCGTCTTCCGCCGTGTTGTCATTGACCCAAACAAACCCACGTTGCATTCTGCGCCTGCGCGCCTGCTTCTGGGAGACGCTGGACAGCGTTTGCCGTGAGATTATAACAGCGCGGTTGACCGTACCCGGTTATCATGGTAATTAAAATGTGTACCGTAATAATAACCGTCAGGAATTTGACGATGGTTTACCGTTAAACCGGTAATCGTTTCATCCCTACCTCTTACCAAAGCATGTTATGTAAATATGCTACCCATTATTGACACTGACAAAACCCCGATCCAAATGTACAAAAAGGTTAGTGGTTCCCTCGCCAGGGGCCACACGACCAGGCTCGGGGCACAAAACATCTCCTACCAGGCCGCAAGGATATGATGTGATTGGTCAAAAAAACACAAGATTAATTATATAAATTCACAGGTTATTGCAGGCTATTTTTATGGTAATTAGTGATAAACCTGGGAGTTAGTGCCGTCTGTCAGTCCTCCATCTGTCCTCATTACTTTGTCACACGCCCAACAACAGGATACTGAATAAAGTCGGTCATCCGTTCACAAAGTTTTCACCCACTCAGAACCAAGATCTGCATATGCTGCATTTACTGTATTACTGGTGCAGTTAGCTAAAAATTTTTGCCGAGCAGGCTAACTTACGGTTTAGCCCTCCGCTAATATGAACGGGGTAAAACTGTATATGTGCTGCTGATGTAGCCTTTTCAAATGTTATCGACCGAATGGATCACATTGTGATAGCGAAAGGAGTCATTTGGCTCGGGTTGCGACGGTCAAATATATTGATCCACCGTGTTACAGCCGCTCTTTTGGCCACTAGGAAAACTTCTGGCTGTCGGTATCGTTCTTACGGTCTGCGTCGCCTCGACGTTTAGTTACATTTTTGAGGAGGTGCACGTTCAGCTACGCCATTGATTCGACGCAGGAGTGTAACAGTCTGGTGCCACTAGCTTGGCTACAAATGTTAATCATACTGTGAACAGTTTGCCGGCACGTTAAGAATACAATTATTATTTTCTGGTTATTTTTCTTACAAAACATATATGCGTTTCCGATTTGTTGGCGTGCCACACCCACACACACACTCTTAGACGCCTGATCCACATGCATAAAAGTGGCCTGAAGATTCTCACACACACGTAGTATAACCTCAAGGGCTGTGTGTGCGTTCCTTCTTGCCCCAAGGACCTTTCTGCCTGATGGATGAGATTTAGCCTCGAGCATGTACACAGACACACTCCACCTGAAGCTCTGCGTGAGTCATTAACACACAAAACAAATTAAATCTTCTTAATAAAAGGAATAAGCAGCAGTGGACATATTAGCATGAGAAACACGATAAAAAGTGCTTCTCCATTGTGTCCTTATCACACTCCCATAATGCACTGGGAGGCAGGAATTGGCCCTGGCATTTGGACGTTCGACACTGGGCTTATCAGCGTCTGGAGCCCTCACTCTGAACGTTCAAAGACCGCCATTGTTGTGAGATTTGGGGAGAACAGAGGAGAGATTTTCTTGTGTTTAGAGCACTCAGTGGATTTGTGAATGACAGAGAGAGAGTTAGAGAACAAATAAGCTAAGAGTGAGAGAGAGAGAGAGAGAGAGATGACTGATGAAACGGATAAAAACAGAAAGAGGAGCAGGGAGTCGACAAAAAAATCAGCTAGTTGCCTAAATCTAAATGCAGTACGCCCATGCTGCTGTGTGTGAGTCACCGTTTCCCCGCTCATAACGCTCGATGTGAGAACACGTGTGAAATATAAATGTCAGCAGTTGAAGATCTGTAGACGGGAGTATCCAAATCCAACATATCGAATAGAAACATTTGAGTGTTGTTATAGGGTTTTCTGTGTGTAAACTTATTGTGTATGTGTGTGTGTGTCCTTTGAGCCCCTGCGTCTGGCCCTGGAAAGCCCTGTTTGCTGTCTGGCTGTAAATTTCCGCTGAACCAACACAGTGACCAGAAACCCGGCAGACTGATTTAAGCCTGTGTGTGTGTGTGTGTTAGAAAACATACCTGTCCCACCCTCTCCACAGGCTTATGTGTGTGTTTGTGTCTGTCCTGTGACTCCATTAAGTACCCAGAATGCTCCTCACCTACTCTCATCGCACCTCACTCTTGATAGCGAAAGGGGGGGGGGGATCAGTTGTGCAAAAAAAGTGAACGATGATGAGCGACAAAACATGATGCACACACCACCAGGGTGTCAGGTCTGTGTGTGTGTGTGTGTGTTTTAGGATTTTAGCTTTAACAAGTCAGCAGGTTGAAGAAGCTTTAGTGATTTGGGACACTGAGGCAGAAGGCGATGTGTGTATTGATCTTAGTGAAGGATCTCTTACTTTCTGTCCCTCTCAAGGGGTTAAAACCGAACACGCACACAAAAACACACACACTCCCTGATGCAGTCACATACACACACTCCAACTCAGAAGCACTTCAGTGTCCAGTGATTTATGATAGATTTGAAAAGGCCTGTTTATCCCTTTACTCACACACACACACACACAGAGTGAGATGTTGATCCCACTGGTGAAGCCCCCTGTCAGTACATCAGAAAGAGAGCAAGCCGGTTTCACTCCCAAGTCGTAAAATACTGCCGCCTGGTCAGTAGCCCTCCGCTTCAAAGTATGACACTATAGATAACCCTACAGCCCGCCATTAAAGTCAGGTGATGTTGTATGAAGAGTGAGAAAGTCTGCATGGGGAGGACAGACAAACAAACACAGGACTAGGGCTGAACGTTTAATCGTTTTTTAAATCAAAATTGCGATTTGAAGGAACGCGATTAGCTAATCCTGAGGGCAGCAAATTAAAATGTGGGTAAATTATACAGAGCGTTTTAAATGTCATGCAGTTGCAGATCGATTCCGTGGTCGTGACAGACCTGCTAACCAAACACAAGCGCTACTCACCAATCAGAGCGGGCACAGGGCGTGTACATTTTACAACAACAAACAAAACTATTAATGACGTGTTAATGGCGTCGGCCAAACCGACACAGGCAGCGGCCGGCGTTTTTCACCAGGGCGTTTAGCCTGCCCTACGTTGTTGACGTGGTGTTTGTCATTTTGTGTGCTTTAACTACGGATAACAGCTCTCTGTAAGCCCACTCTGCTCGGTGCACATCCCACATGAAGCATTTCAGAATAAGAGCCTTTTGTCTGCCTAATGCTGCTGACTTGGTCAGATTTTGTTAATTTGTTTAGTTGTCCTTGATTTTTATGCTTCCATCGTGATTAGGTAGGCTACGTAGTTTAATAGTTTATTTATTTGTCTGTTTTGTTTATATACGATCAGGAGTCTGCACAGGGTGTTTTATTTTGAAAATCTCTGCCGTTCTGTGTCTATCTTCCTGTCCGGTTCATCTGCTCTGTGCTGCTTGATGTCGCTTCTGTCAAAAATAGACTGCCAGTAAATATTGAACTTTAGCTGAACTTTTTTTTTTTTTTTTAATAATCGCAATATCTGGCAGAAAAATCACAATGAGTTTCCCCAAATCGTTCAGGCCACTTCTCAAGTCCTGTGTGAAACAAGAAGTAAATGATTTCTTTTACGCAGGGCTCGACGTTAAACTTTTTTGCAGTGGGTTTGAAACTTACTGGCCCGAAGAAAGATTTTTTACGTTATATAGTGTTTCAACAAAACGAAAGACTTTTTGTTATGTTAACATGTTTAATCATTTATTAAATACATCCTGGATATTAAAAAAATAAACTTAAATGTAATCACAGTTAAAATTATAAAAAATAAAACAAAACATACTGACAGACTCAAACGTGACGTGATCTCTCTCCTGCTGACAGCCATTTAATAATAAAAAACTTTACACAGAGCAGCGGATACAAGTCTCCTCTATCCTGATTGACAGGTCGCCATGGTAGCGACAGGTCTATTTCCCCTTAAATAGGACCATAATTTACTAAATGAACATCATGTTGTATTGAAGAAGACTTGAAACTAGCGACTGAGACCATAAACTCATTATGAAAATGTTTACTGAAGTAATAAATCAGCTGAGAAGTAGAAACATTTCACCATTATTTCTAATGGAACCGGACTTCTTTTTGCAACCAGCGGACTCGCCCCCTGCTGGACGTTACAGAGAATGCAGGTCAAGGTTCCGTCTGCATGGTTTCACTTTCAGACCCAGAGGTTGCTGCTGAGATTAAAGAAAAAACATTTGACAACCACTCGTCACATCACTACAACTCTGAAATGGCCAATGGTGCGCAACAAGAGCTGCAAAGCAACTGCAGGATGTTGAGTTTCTGATGACATTTTTTTGTTTTCGTCTTTTTAATACTGTTTTTTTTCTGGCCAGTGAGTTGCTAGTTCAACAGTCCCAACATTACTTTTCACTGGCCCCCCACCATCGGACCACCGTTACTGTCGAGCCCCGTTTTAAGTAACGTACGTGAGTGAACGTACATAACAGAAGTCACGTCGGGTACGTAATATAACTTGCGATCTTTTCTCAGGGTTGGCTGTTTGATCCCCAGCTGTACTTATCAACATGTTGGCTAGCATTGTAGCGCGCTGCCATCAGTGTGTGAGTGGCAAACTATAAAGCGCTAAATGCAGCCATAACATTTACCCTGGTTATAGGTAGAAGTGAACAAATAAACCTTCACAGTTAAGGGCAACCGCCTTTTGAGCAGCATGCATCAAAAAACGCACAACCTTTGTTTTCCATGTAAAAAGCTGAATAGTCTCACAAGCACTTTGTTTATATTGCTTTAGTTCACACATATATAAACACTTTGTGCATGTCTAGCCTGTTCTCATTCCCACGGAGTCAAATAGCTACGCTTTGGCATGTCCTTCGGCATCTGGGGTCAACGTGTATGGCGTCCTTTAGCGCAATAGCTCAAAGCACCGGGGGAAGCCCCTTAGCAGCATTGTTCAATGCTAAAAGAAAGTATTAGTAACAGAAAAGTCCAAGTAAAGAGGTCTTTGGGGTCGATGGACGGGTCAGACACTGGACTTTCTCCTAGGAGACCAGTTTACGTTCACATCAACATTGATTCTTTTTACTTAAGTTACGTAAGTTAACATACATGAGTAATGCTACTTAACGTGTGTAAGAAACGTAGTTATTTTAACCCAAACCATGATGTTTGACTAAACCTAACGTAACTGGACGTTTTGTTGTAACTGGACGTTGCAAAAACAACGCTAAAGGTTACCCAGGGCCGTTACGTCCATATGTGACGATACTAAATGAGAACGGGTTGGTGTGGATCCATAAAGTCTTAATTTATTCTTTAGCGCAGACACAGGTACTGTCTTGACGTGCATCATCACGGGTTTAACCTTTCGGGATATTTCTCTGTCCTATCCAGAAAAGCAGCGAGTAGTCTGTTACCTTCACGCCCTCTGATTGACAGCCATGACTAAATCTGATCCCAGCAATATGACGTCTGTATGTTTCAACTTGACTGAGTAGTGAGAAGAAGGGGCTGCATGTTTTGATGCACACTGCGTCAAACTGTGCATTGACTGCCAGGTGTTGATGGCCCTCTGCTGGTGTTTAACATGTCAGCCTCCACCCCACATAAAACTTGAAACAACAATCTGGTTATGACCTTCTTCTTCACTGTGCAGGCGACACGGCTACAATGTCAGAGCCACATTTATAAACAACATGGGCAGTGAATTAAACAGATTTTACACATTTAAACATGCAAAGCATAAACTAAATTAACTATAAATGATATATTAGTTCATCTCTCATATCTGCTCACCTCTCTCTCTCTCCTCTCATCCAGATGATGTGATTGCTTTCAGTGTTCTGTGTTTTGTTTTGCCTAATAAATCACCATCTATCAGGGCCCAGCTGACACACACACACACACACACACACACAGTGGCAAACAGTTCATAATGGACCGTTCATTTGTCATCCTCTGAGCTGTTGACAAGGAAAGTGTCTTGGATATGGGTGTGTGTCTGTGTGTGTGTGTGTGTGTGTGTTCATGCTACTGACCTGACAATAGAGATTTGTCCCCATTCATCTGACCAATAACACACTAGTCCTGTCAACTGGAGGCTAGCTTGATCCTCACACACGCACACACACGTGTACTATACTGTATGAACATTAAAGGGGCTATATGTAAGTTTTTGAATTTTAATAAATCAAATTTTCATTGCTTTATTGTCAGTGGGCTCAAAACTCACTCAGAAATGAAGCACACGCCTGTTTTCTCCGTTGCTTGCATCAGCCACTATTCTGCTTTTAATGTGAGTTCTCCGGGTCGGATTCAGCCCTGTGAGCGCTCCCGAGCCTCTCTTAGACTACAGCGACAACTCGGCAGCTAACGACATGCAGTCCACTAACACCATAAAACAACCGGCTCACAGCAAAACACGGGCTCCTTCCAGTTATTCCCCCAAGTTTCATGTTTCTAGCTCATTGCAGCTCATGGGAACATACAAACAGAGATAGTTCTACTGCTACGCGGTTTGAACCCTAATAAGGTTTCTATTAAAATCAAGTGATATAAAAGTCCAATCTTGACCTTCTGAATAGTAGTAACAAAATATCACCTTTCCACTCACCTTCACCTTGTAAGTTGCTTTGTGATATTACATTTTGAAAGTATTTTAAGGTATTAGAGCAGATAGCTGCTTATTTACCGTTATCAAAAAATACAACCTTCAAGTACAGAAAATGAAGATTTCAGGATCTGAAATGTTGATCTCGTTCATCATTGAATAGGAAAAGAAGTTACTCTGCAAAGTTTTTTGCTCGTGTCCGTCGTTTCTCCTCGGGTCTAACCGACGCCCCATGAATGATTAACAGCAGAGTAATTATGCACTATCAAACTTGGAATATTACCCCACTTAGCTAATGTTTAATGCTGTAATTAATTCTGAACCCTGCGAGCCAACATCAATTTATTTGATTAGTACTTTGCAAAGTCACACGGAGGTTTTTTACTGTTTTGAGGTGTGTGTGTGTGTGTGAGGGGAATTTTCCATCCGTTATTTGTGTGTGTGTGTGTGGCTTTAAAACGTTTCCATATTAATTAAAGTGTGATCCAGAGAGTGAGAAGCTGATTAATGGGAATTCAACGCTTCAGTTTTCATGTCTTTTATTTGCTGTTTTTTGTTTTCCGGGGCTTTGTTGTTGTTGTTTCCCTCACAATAAGACAAAAGAGGTTTCTGTTTTTGTTTCACTCATTCTGAGCAGGAGGCTCATATAACTTACCTTACTCTTACTAACCTGTAGAGATGTGCATTAACATGAATGAACAAATCTTTAACACAAAGTCGTCAAGCTGAACATCCACAGAAACAATGCTGGCGTTATTCGCAGTGTTTACTTAGGCCTGGCTTTGTGATTGCAATTGAAGTTGTGATGGTTTGGGGTGTTTTGTGGCGATTAAATTGTAGGAATAGGTAAAAACTGCAAACTTTAGAATTATAGCTGAATTATTAAATCTTGGAGGGACCGAACAGGGTCTGAGAGTGAAGACTGTCAGGAGAAGGGCTGAGACGAGGAAGCACAAGGAATTTTAGGCATTTGAGCAGAAAACAAATGCAATTCTTTCTTGCGAGGACTGTCTCGTTATGAACCAGGATGTTACTGTCATTTAGGGTACAGAGAGGGGTGAAGAATTTAATATTGTTTCTAGAGCAGTAGGGTCGGGCGATGTCTACGGCTGCGTCGTTAACAAGCCCACAGGCGGCTCAGCTGCTGCTGTGATAACGGATTGCGGGTGGAGAAATAGAAATTCTGTGTCTTTTAGGCGACTTTGTAAAACCTACTGCTGATGGAGAAAGAGGGAGTAGACGGAGAGAGGCGGGGCAAGCCGGTGTGTTTAACTGAGGTGGAGGCCTCTTGTGTGCGCTGAGATGCTTCCAGTGGACTTTGACGCCGGGCTATGGACGCATCAAAACCGTGGCGCAGCCGTAATGTACCGTAGTCGGGAGTCAGTGGATTCCTGGCGGTAGTTTCGGTTCCGGTTTGTACCTCAGATGAAGCGCACTGCACTTGTCTCATTCAGTACGGTCTGAATGGGAGCACAGCAGAGTAAAAGTCAGGTAGACTGTTAAAAAATGAATTCTCATTAAATAACAATGTTAATCTCATAACATGAAGAGTTTTTCTGGAAATGTTGGAGAACACGGATATGTGGGGGAGATTCTGAATGTGCAGAAAGTTTTGAACATGAACAGAAGACCTATAAAGCTGTTAAAGTCAGTTACTGAATTAAAATTAAATCATTTATTATTGAGGTAAAAAGTAGAGCTGCAACGATTAATCGATTGAAAGAAAATTAATCGACAGCTATTTTGATAATCGATTAATTGTTTCAGTCATTTTTAAAGCAAAAATGTTGAACATTTGCTTGTTTTGTCGTCTTAAATGCAAGAATTGCTGCTATTTTTGTCATTTATGACAGTAAATGAAGAGTCTTTGGGTTGTGGACCGTTGGTTGAACAAAAGAAGCAAATGTCACTGTGTGTGTTGGAAAATTTTCATAATTTTTCACAATTTCTTGACATTTCATAGACCAAACGACTAGTTGAGTAATCCTGAAAATAGTCGGCAGGTTAGTCCATAATGAAAATAATTGAACAGTTAACGTTTAACAGATAACTTTACAGTTTTGTTTTTAAGTCTTTTTGTTTGAATCGAGCAAAATATATATTATTTATTTTATCTATTTATTATGTCACCAACAACAATAGGATAATGTAATTACAGCTGACAGGAGCCTCCTCCATCACATGCCGACAAATCCTAAAATATGGAAAACAGACTGATAAGAGAGGAAGGACAGATATAAACACACACACTGGCTTAAAATTTTGTCACATCCACAAAGCATACACTCTCTCTCTCTCTCTCTGTCTCTCTCTCTGTCTCTCTCTGTGGACATGGTTATCACCGTCATTCTTATTGTCTTATGTCACTCGATGTCCTTGTCTCCAAGGGTGAGTGAAGCGATAAAGCCAGCGTGTCTGTTGTGTTTTAATAAGTTTTATCTGAAGACTCTTAACAGACAAACAACGTCAAAACTGAACAACCTGATGGGAGTGTTGAGTTTTCCACGTGGAGGTCATCAGGGCTCTTTTCAGCTACACATATCAACACCGTGTTGGTGCTTTAATTGTCCTCATTCAATTATTTGAATTGGTTGTTGTTGTTGTGGTAAAGGGAAGGTTCAACACACACTTTAATTGTTGATTGCACAGAAACATTGCCTCGCTCAAGGTTGCTTTGAGGTACACTATATGAAGTAAAACTATATAAATATTTGACACGGCTGCAACCTTAGGTGTGTCCTGTCTCTGTATCATGCATTTTGTCTGCTGTCCCCGTAAAGACAGAAGCATCTGGGGAAAGAAAAAAACATTATAATGGTATTAAATCACTTGGCCAACCTCTGGAAGGATAACATGATGTATAGTGGTTGTGGTTGCCAAAGTTTCTGGCTGATTAAAAACCTCAGGTTGCCGTACATCCTCAACACGTGTTTTGGTCACTGTGTGTATTTGCCAAGTCAACATCTTGCACTTTGCCATGGAGGCATCTGTGCAGGAATATACTGTCAGATGTTGGCATGTGTCAGCTTTGTCACATTTGGCGTTTAAATCGTTTTTTAACGGACATTCAGATTGAGCACAATGTGAATGTCTTGACTCACATTAGGTGTTCAAAGTATAAAACAGCCCATGACGGTAAAGATGTTGTAGCAAGCAAACAGCAGACATTGAGTCATTTAGACATTTATTCATGTAAATGCAAATGCTCCGTATTTGTATTGCGCCTTTCGACCACTCAAAACGCTTTTACATCTGCATTCACCATTCACACACATTCATTCACTGAGCCAAAGTGCTCAAACAGAAACTAACATTCACACACATTCATACGCATTCATTCATTCATTACTCAAGCATATTTATATATGCATATGTATAAATATGTATCTGTATATGTCAGAGGTAGCACGCCTCTGGAGCAACGAGGGGTTAAGTGTCTTCTTGTCTCTCACACAAAAGACATTTGTCTTATCCACTGCACCATCACCCCCTCCACCTCTTCCCCATATTTAAGAGATCCACTGTTAGGCAAGTGTTTGTCATATTCTGACCATGAAGAAAACCGTTTAAAACCACAATTAACCATCTGATTTCTTAAAAAAGCAAAAATCTGCCTTTTACCTTGAAATAAATAATGATTTGACGTTTGTCGTGATAATTATCGACATCGAACGGTGTAAAATATTTTATTGCCATAAAATTTTTGGCCGTATTGTCCAGCCCTTCTCTAAAGCCTTTCAATAGTGTAATTATTCACGAAAGGTTAAAACCAAGGGCAACTGGACTTGATTAAAGTTACTTGATGTTTCGACTCTCATCCAAGAAGCTTCTTCAGTTCTGACTGGCTGGTCAGGAGTCATTTAATGTCTTTGGGGTCGTTATTAAGGTGATGGATAACACTTGGTTCTTTCAAACCATATCCGTCCTCCTGGTCCATAATATGTACCTTATTGTCCTCAATGTATGTAAACTGCTGAGCCTAGACTTGAGGAGTTGGCCCTTCTGTGCTGAACCCTGCATTTCTGTAGTGGTTGTTCAGTTTCCCCAATATGACCCAGTTGGGTTTTAAAAAAAGGGATCTGGTGTTTGCTGAATGAATGAATGACTGGGAGTCAACTGAAGAAGCCTCTTGGATTAGAGGGCAAAACCTCTTCAAGTATCTTCAGGCAACTCCAGTTGCCCTTGATTGTAACCATCCTTGGATAACTGTGACCTGAATCTTCACAGACTACGCTAATTAATTTACTGTGTTTTCATCGCTGTCAATTTCACACACTTCAACTGCTTTCAGCCTTTACATTAAAGGACATTTGAGCAGAGTTTTATTCTTAAACCGACAGTTGAACTACTTTAAGGTTTTACACTCATGAACTGCTTTCAGCTCTTGCACCTCAACTGAAATTTCACCACTTTTATTGCTTACGCCAACTGACATTTCGGCTGCATTCATCTTTTACTAATCAACAGAGGATTTAACCGCTTTCATCTTTTACTCGTCAACTGACAATCCCACTGCTTTCATCTCTTAATCTAAACTAGTGCTTAATTTGCTTACACTTGAGCTGACACTTCCAGCTCAAATTATCGCTTGCACTTCAGTTTCAACTCTTTCCAGTGCTTCAACTTATACTTTAACATCACATAGCGCCGACACTTAAATGGATACTTATACTTTATTCAGGGCTTAGACTAAAGGACAACACACACATTACACGCATCAACTGATGTGACGCTCCTTCACTCATTACTGAATTTCAACTTCTTTCAGCATTTTGCTAACAAGTGGAACTTGTGCCATTAGTCTCACTGAAATAGTTGCAGCTTGACTGGTCTGTGCACTTAAGACTGGTACGTATTAGTCTACAGTAATGAGCTTTTCCCCGGTCTACTGTATGATAATTCTTTTAAAGTGTTGCAGTAACTGTCTGAATGTCTAATTCCATCTCTGCATCGTTCTCTGTGTAATTAGCTTCACCAGTGACTTTATGTAAAATAGTTGTGCCAAGTTTTAATTGATTAAAAGTCGGCGTGTTATTTCGAGGAAGAACAATGTAGATCCAATTAGCACTGTAACGTGTAAACATGAACACTAACTCCCATGGTGCACCAGGGTCTGCAGGCCTGTGTGTGTGTGTGATTCAGTGATCGCTCTCATTTCTTAATCATCACTTTCTGCTCCAGATGAGACTTTATGAGGGGACTAAATTGCCTTAAAGGGATTTCTTATTAAAGGGATTACACCCATGTAATCCCCTTAGTCCCAGTGGACCCCCAAAAAGCTGAACACACGCACACACACACACACTTGTATAGCACATAACCAGATTAGCGTGTGGAAATAAATATGCACAATGTGTTTGTTACCAATGAAAACACACGCGTTAAACCGTAGAGCACATCTGTCACATGATCCCGTTAAAAAAGGTGCACTTAATTGTGAGTGTACTGTATGTGTTCAGTACACAAAAAGTTAAAGTGTTTGTGTGTATTTATAACCTTGACATCATGAATCTGTGCATTGGTGTGTTGTGTGGGTGTAGTGTAACGCTGTGGTTTTGGCGCCGCTCTCTCGTCTCATCCTCAATTAACAAAGACAAATCCGCTTCTATCTCCACTAATGAGAGTCTTTAAGGTGAAGGGACTCTGTATTTATTTAATAAGAAGAAGAAGCTTATTTATCCATTTCCATGAGAAAAAAAAAAAAGACGCTGCTGATTCGCTGAGGGATGGATTAGAGGAGGAGGAGAAAGAACTGGAAAGAAAGGATGTGAACAAGCTGAATGGAGAACGTGAAAGAGACACGAGGAGCAGGACAAGCAGATTAATAGAGATGTATGGCGAAGAAACGGCGAAGAAGCAGGGCTTACAAAAGAGGAAAAGGAAGAAAGAGGACAGAGTAAACTTGGAGGAGGAGAAAAAAATTGATGAGGTAGAAGAAGAGGGAGGAGTAAGAAAAAGCAGTAAAAGAGAAAGAAATAGGGAGGAAGAAGAAATGGTAGACGGGAAGAGATGGAATAGGATGACACATTAGATGAGAAAGAGAGCCAAAAGAGAAGGATGAAGAGATGGAGGGAAATAGGAGAAGGAGAGCAGAAGAGTAAAAGGAATGAAAATGAAGGAGGAGGTTAAAGATGAGAAGGTTGTAAATGAGAAGGAATCTGAAGAGATTGGCTGGAGATGAGAGAGTAAAGAATAACATCACTTAACAATGCTGAGAACAGAAAAGCTACAAACACATGAATCTTCAGACAAACTAGGATGTTTTAACCATGATATGGCCGTACATGGTGTGAACAGTGACGTATTAGAAGATGAGCAACACTTTCTTTATTTCTGCAGGTGGAGCTGACTGGCAGCAGTGCGTTTGACTACATCCACCCTGGTGATCACGTGGAGATGGCAGAGCAGCTCGGCATGAAGCTTCCTCCCGGCAGAGGCATGTCTCTGTCCCAGGGAGCCGTCAACGAAGACGGGGCGTCCTCGGCTTCGTCGTCGTCTCACTCTGAGACGCCCGAACCAGGTAGGGTATGAGGGGAGGAGCCAAGATGGGAAGGGCGGGGGAAATTTGTCTTTGTCCCACAAGGCATCATGACCAAATATGGGGCCTACACTTGTCGATATCAAAACACAAGACATGAAAGAAAGGATAATGGATAGAGGGAGTTGTTTCTGTCATCACAATCCAGAGAGATGTTTTGTTTTTTGTCAGACTTTAAAAATGTAAAGGCGAGAAAGAACATATAAGATGGAAGAGGAAAACTAGGGGATAGGAAAAGGAGAAACAGGAGTAGAAAAGGACAGAAGAGAAAAGAGCAAGATGGAGGAGAAAAATCGTCTCAGGAAAGACTGAACTGTAAAAGTGGAAGAAGGGATGAAATAAAAGGTCAAGTGAAGGGATGATAGAAGGAGAAGGTCAGGAGGGAGTGAAGGAGGGGTAAGTAGAAGGTGATGCATGGATACATACTGTATACAGAATACAGAGGTCCATCGCTGGATGTACATTTGAATACCCACAAGGCTGAAATGTCGCTTGTTGCCCAGAGCCATACAGTCAGAAATACCTTTTATGATCCCTCTCACCTTTGAGCCGCACATCAAGGATATCACAAGAACTGCCTTCTTACAGCTGCGTAACGTAGCCAAAATAAAACAAAAGTATTTGGGTTTTCTTTCCAAGAGTTAGATGAGAAGATCGATATCACTCATGTCTGTCCGTTAAATAAGAAGCTAGCGGCTGATTAGCTTAGCTTAGCATAAAGACTGAAAGGAGCTAGTGCGCTTCAGAGCTGTTGGTTGGATTATCTGGTTTTTGTTTTTTTCCCCTCTTTCCAGTCTTTATGCTTAAGCTATGCTAGCAGCTTCATATATACTATATAGGGTGACCATAAGTCCTCTTTTTCCCCCCGCACATGTCGTCTTTTTGGGACCTATAAAATACATCCAGCTGGAATCTAAATTGCCCAAAATGTCGTGGATTCGGCTTTTGCTTTCTACGCTCGGCGTCCCTCATGCGTGCCTCTTAATAACAACTCTGCTATAAACTGGGAAAGGACACATTCCTCATTGGAATTATTTGCTTTTGCCTTCTTCTATCCCTCCATCCTTTTATCCCGCCATCCTCTCCTGCACCACATGTTCAAGACTTTTCTACCTTCCAAATGGTTTTCATTGTGCTTCACTCTCTCTTTCTCTTTCTCATGCTGATGATAATTTAAGTATTAGGGGAAAATCCATTTATAAATTAAACAAAATGACTTGATATCCATCGAGTCCCTTAGTTCATCAGCCTGTTCAAACAAGGAGGGGAGATTGGCTTCGCGGCGGCCGGGGTCTTCGGAGACGGCGCGGTAATTAGATCTGCTGCGGATTTATTCTTGGCTGATTGGTGCTGGTGATGGGTGAGGTGGGGCTTTAAATTAATTGGAGTTCCAGATTTGAGGGTTTTGTTCGTTTTTTTTTCCCTCTTTTGACTTTCTGCAAACCTCTAACCGAGCCTCCCCATGCACCAAACTAGAGATGGAAAGGATGAGAGGACATATATGTAGTCGTCAATGTCAATTTGTCTGCAGAGAAAGAAAAGAAATGGAGAAGATCTAAAACATGGCTGGGTGTTTCCCAGTGCTAATTTGCCCCAAAGATGGAAAGATATGAAGACATTGAAGAAGAAAAAAGAGCGACAGGGTTTCATATGAAAGTCTCAGTGATTCCCAAAGTTAATTTGACCACAGAGAGAAAAAGAGCGAGAGAAAGGAGGAGGGGATGAGGACAAAAGTGTTTGTTCTCCCATGTTAATTTGTCTAGAGAGAGAGATGGAAAGAAAGAGAAAGAGAGGCAAGGGATGTAGGGACGTGTTTGAATGTGCATGAGTGCTTAGCATTGTTAATTTGTCCAAAGAAAGAGAGAGAGGGAGGGAAGGGAGGGAGAGGTTTCAGACGGACATGTATGAACTTGAAGGAGTGATCCCAAATGATAATGTGTCCAGAAGGATTAGGATTCATGTATGTGTTCTTTAATGTTAATTTGTCTGGAGGAAGAGAGAGGAGGAGGAGGAGGAGGAGGGGCCAGCAGGAGGTATGAATTTGTATGAGTGTTTCCCAGGAGGAGGTGGGGCTTATATCAGGTGTCCAGGGTAACAGGCCTGTTCATTTCTCTCACAGACGATGTGAGGTGAGTGTTTAAACTCTTGGAAGGACATGAAACTCTTTTGATTGAATCGTCAATACAATGAGATACTGGAGAACAACGGGTGTCTTGTTTTCCCCTGATCGCCTTTCCTTCGTATCCTCTGTTGTTCTCCGTACAGACTGAAAACAGCCCTGCATTGTTAAAAACGCAGGGGTCTGCGGCGTGTGCGGCGTGTCGTTTCAGGTGTGGGTGAAACTAACATTATGTCCAGGAAGTCCGCAACACTGCACAGCCGTGGAAAGGCAGTAATAATTTCACTTGCGAGGTAAACAGTAGAATTATGGCGTTATCTCCAACGTATGATTGCCTGTATTCGATTGGACAGCACAGTGACATGGTTTTGGGTTTTGGTTGTTTATTTGTCCCTCTTTGTCGTGTTTCTGCCATTTCACTCCCTGCCTCTGTGTTCTCAATCCTTGTCTTGGTGTTTTGTCAGTTGTTTAATTCTTTCTGTGATCCGTTTGATTTTGTTAAAATCATCCTTGTGCGTCTTTGTAAGTTTTACTTCCTGGTATATTTTGGAGTTGTCTGTTTGGTGTCTGGCTGTATTCGGAACCACCTACCGCATACTACTGGCAACCACATTATAACCAAATTACATTAAACATACGCTGCATTATTGGCTATTTGCCCTCATGTTGTGTTGAAGAAGACTTGAAACTAGCGACTGGGACCATGAACTCATTATGAAAGTGTTTACTGAGGTAATAAATCAGATGAGAAGTAGCAACATTCGATCGGGCCAGTGAGTTGCTAGTTCAACTGTCCCGACGTTGCTTTTTATTGGCCCCGGGCCATCGGCCACCGTTATTGTCGAGCCCTGCGTTCTTAACCTTTCTGGCAGCCCGACACCATTTTGAGGTTGAAAATATTTTGCTATTGCATTCACAACTATAGTCTGTTTAGTTATTTTTAAGTGGTTTTTTATTCAATTTTTTGTGTCTATAGTGGCATTCTCGCGACCCCCATGGGACCACGTCGCGACCCCCCAGGTTAAGAACCACTGATTTAGAGTAATGAAAATAATAAAGCAATAAGAGTCCCCTTTAAAACTACTTCTGTTTATTTTTTATTTTTTATTTAAAGTGCTTCTAAGTTTCAGTAGCCTGTCAATAATGAGCCAGATATCTCTTGATTCGATTTGATTACATCAACGTCAACGGCGGTCTGAGTGGAGCTGACGTTATGCCTCATCAGTACGTACTACTAGTGGAGTAGGCGGTTTTGAATACAGCCTTTGTTTGGCTTCGTTTCCTGTTCAGTCTGATTATGTGTCACACCTGTGTTCACTTACCCTGCCCCTTTGTTTCTCTATATAGGTTTGCTTGTTCCCTTAGTTCTTGTCGGTTTGTGATATTCATGTTGTCTAGTGTGTCCCGTGTTTTCGGACTACCCTGTGATATTGTGAATGTGGTATTTTGGTTCCCCCCCTGCTCTGTTCTTTTTGTACTAATGCTTTTCGTTTAATTTTGGATTTTGCCTTTTGGATTGGCCACTTTGCTATGATTGTAACTCATCGTTCAGTAATAAATGCTGAGAAACAGTTCCTGCTCTGCCAAAGTGTCTGCATCCGGGCCCAAATACCTGCTTCTTGTTTCTGAGCTTTACAGCTTCCTGTAACACACAGCAACATGTCAGATGACGCTGCATTGTGTTGCTGCACACGTTGAACCAGGTGAAACTGGGCAAATCTGATCTGTGGTCTTTTGCAGGAACTTTCTGCATTGGCATCCCTGCTGCATCAACACAGCGGGCCCATTTAAATAAATTAGGAAAATGCACAGGCCTATGCGTAAAGTTTAGAGTTTTAAATTTCCCCAATGGTTACACCAGTGAACTATACAAAAGGACAATTTTTGAAATTATTATAAACCCATGGCTGTATGCTGGGTTTTGTTTGTTAGTTTATCTGTGGTTTTTGAACATTAAATTCACGGCATCCTCCACTCCAGACGATGAGTAATGCATTTCCACAGGCGCCTTCGTCATTAGTTTTCATTCCAGTCGATACCTGGCGAACACCACGCCTGCTAACGTGTCGGGCTGAGCTTTTCCATTTGTTTACATCGCCTTTTCCTCCTCCTCCTCCTCCACCTTTGTCTCTTCCTCCTTGAAGCGTCTTCGTTTCTTTCGTCCTCCCTCACCAGTATTCCTCTGTTCATCACCTGCCTCTTCCTGCGAGCACAGGGGAGTATCCGATCGATCACTGCTGACTTTGTTTCTCTGTGAAGTTTCACACTCCGGGCAGTACTTCATCCTTCCATATGCTAATGCTTTGTACTGGGGCGGTTTTACGGCTGGCTGTTTGTGTTTTTCTAACTTTATCAGGAGGTCATATAGTCATTTACTGGAATGGATTGCATATATATATATCTATCTATCATATTGTATTATTACCAGTACAATCAATTTAACTAATTTAAAGGGGACTATAAATTGTTGATATGTGATTTTACTTGTTGACCGAGTTCTAGAAATATGGAACAAAAGAGAAGTTAGCCGTGCAGAAGTTAGCAGTGGAGGTAACCATCTTAGTATAATGGATAAACGCTTCCATGTCAAAATAACAGGAGTTGTCTTTGTTCTTTCCGTTTTGCATGAGTGCCGCAAATGATATTCTAGCTTTTAGCCTCGGATGTAACTTGGATGTACCAGGCAGGGTGACATTAGCAGCTTTAGTTAGTGCAGAAATACAATTAAATCCGTGACTTTTGCTCTTGTGTTTTTGGTTTTGGAAACACGGCTAAACTTTTATATTGAGTATAACTCTTACTAGTTCCCCATGCACCCTAGTTCAGCATGTTGAGAAATCCAAAGCTTGGCTGACCTGTTGCATATCTCATTGGGCTAGGTCTTGAGTGAACTGTCCTGTATGATAAACTCCACACATCAGGGACTCCAGGCAGCTTAAAACATGCAAAAACCAGCTTCATTTTCACATAAAGTTCATCGGTCTCAATTGCTAAAAAGTTAATAACTGAGGCTTACCTCGCTCGCTGCTCTGTCGTAATATATCAGACAGCTGACCCCATCGTTTTAATTACAGTCACGCTCATGAAAGTATTAAAATTGGAGTTAAAATATGAGATGACCTTGGGAAGAGAGAGATCTTCCTTTGAAGCTGTGTGCTGCTTTCAACGCCCTCTTGCACTTACAGAAAGTCATCTTTAAAAGCACATGACGCAATTTGACTAATATCAGTCAAACTGAGGCTGAGAGGCTCCCCGTCTCAAACTGTTCTGAAGGGTGAGTGGTTGGAAATTATAACTCATAAGTGTAATTCAGAGTCTCCCTGAGAGGAGGAAAAACTCACTTCAGTGTCTTCATTACATATCATCAGTTCAGGGTCATAGGAACATTGATGTTCCATCTGCTGACTGAAGACCTTTTAACCTCCTCGCTGGAGATGACTCGTATTTTTGATCGTAAACCTTACTTTTAAACTGATACACAGATTCTCTGACTTGCGTTTTTTAAAAAACAGAAGTTGTTGCAATATCGTTGATTTTGGTTTTAGGTAAGTACGTATATATTTAAGTAAAAGTCATAATGTAAAGGTGAATTGCGGGAACACGAGTCTTCATGTCTCTCAAATACAACAGAGATATAGAGTCCTATTAAAGAAATTAAACATTATGATGCCACCTTAGACAGTCTGCCAGCCGCTGAAACTGAACATCCTCTCATCGCCTCACCAGTATTGGCTGAACCCACAGCTTTCTCTTTCCCTTGTTGAGAAGCTTGAAGAGCAAAATATAATATCTGGTGCTTGGAAAATTGCTGACCAGGTGCACCAAAAGAAAACAAAATACAAGAAGAAGAACTGTGTCTTAGACTTTGTGTAAACAAACAGAATTTTGATTAGAACTGGTCCTGGAAACAGCTTTTACATGAATTTCCCATCTGTTGATGTTTAGTCAACTTTAGTTGTCAGAGATGTGTCATCATGTTGTTAAAACGTTTTTCATACAACAATAAACTACAACTAAAATACAGTTCCCCTCGTTAAAAAGCCAACATCTCTAATTATCCATTACATCGAGCCATGTAAACAAAGATTCTCATTAACTTTACCTGATATCCAGCCCGTCCTCACCAGGAAAAACGGCCATATAGGTTGATCATGCAGCAATAATTACGACCCAAATTTACTTTTTTTGTTAAGCCATGACCACTAGTACCACAAGAAGTCAGAGGATGTAGTATAAAGAGCAGCAAAGTCCATGTGATGAGGTGGTTGGATAAGTCAAGTAAACTCAGGACTTGACATGTTTTAAGTTAAATAACATTTTGTAGATTTATGTCGCATGACTTACTTTATGTGCTAAGTTGAACCCAAACTACAATCTTTTCCTAAGCCTAACCAAACAACGTTTTTTTTTTTTTTTTTACATTCCCCATTTATTAAACATCATGTGACTTAAGTAACGTGCTGAAGGGCCTGTAAGGCTGTCGCTGGACTGGTACTTGCCAGTGCTCATACATATTGTATATTGAATTACATTAGTTTTATTATTTTAGGATGCCTAACAGCATCAGGCAAAGCGACTGCCAATGAAAACTAGCCTGTGGCTAACTCTGGTACATTTAGTTTTTTGTTTGAGTATTGATCAGATTGTCCCTTCTCAAATAAACAATTAATAAATAATATAAACCTGTTTTGTCGTTTAGGTGCAAGTACATGTTGTGATATCAGAACCCATGCAGTAAAAAGGTATTCCTCTAGTATAGTAAGTAAGCCGGTAAATAGTTTGAGAGCACAACCCACCGTTGTGACAGACCTGACAGAATGGTTTTAAAAACTCGTTTGATTATTGACATGTTCAAAATATCATTAATATTTTTGGAGAGACAGGCGTTGAACCGAATTTGACACTTAAAATATCAGCCTTCGTTTGTATGTCTCCAGAGAATACAGCGCTTTTCTTGAGTGACAGAGGCTCCATAGATCCATCACCGAGAGAATTTGGTTCTTTTTTTTTTTTCATTTAGAGTCTAAAATATCTGAAGTCAAAGTGATTTTTGAACACACCAAGAGGGCGAGATTTCAAAAGCCATCCTTCCTCAAGACGTCATGACCACACAATGATGACACCTTTTGACAGAAAAATGACAGGGGAAATTATGAGTTTTTACATCCCTCATGTTCTTTGTGCCGTTGACATTCTTTGTCCCTTAGAATCTAAACTCAAGCTTTGTTCTTTGCTGCTCTAATGATGCGTTTTGCCTTTGGGCTTCAATACAGTTCAGACTGTCTTTGCCTAAACAAATGTTCAGAACACCCCGAAATAAAAACAGACTTGATGAAAACATTTCTCGGTATTTCTGTCCTTTCTTGCACAATTTCTCCAACTTTTCCCAAGTTAAACTTTAGTTATGGTATTTGACTTTAAGGGGCAAGCCAGTACCTGCAGTGGTTTGCCTTTGAACAACCTGCCTGCTGTCTGCTCTTAATTTCATTCACATTCACGCCATCAAACAGAAAAGCTTGCAGTTAATTGGGTATTTATTTCAATTTTCTCTCATCAGAGAAAAAAATTAGTTAGAAAAACACCCAAATTTCAGAGTCCTTCTGGAAGGAACAGTAATTCTGCCCTCCACGAAAACACCATAAGTTCTCCATTATTAGCTCCTTGCCGTCTAATTGTCCGCGGCGTCCCCTTATTTCAACATCATAAGTCTTTGATTATTGTTGCTAATTACGCTATTAGTACAATGGAGGGGAATAATTCGTCATAATCGCTAACATTTATCATAATTACTAAGTTTACAGTCACCTACGTTTAATGTCATTTATAGCGGCCATCAGCAGCAGCTCCCACCCAAGGACAAACTCACTGTGTGTGTGTGGATTCGGTGGTGAAGCGTGTTTGTATTTGCATTTGAAATGTCACTTGGACTCCAGGACAGAAGGCAAAGGTCAAATCTGGCAGAAAACACACACACACCAATCTCTTGTAGAACACGCTCCAGTCTTCTTCTTTCACCTCTTTCTTCAATCCTCCTTTCATTAAATCATTGTATTAAACTCAAATTACTGTCAACTTCTGAATCTAGTAGGGATCTTTTATGAGTGCAGACCTCGAGTCTCTAGTCCTAACTAAAAATCTAAATATGCAGCTTGTCATCGCCTTCTAAAATGGCGCATTCTCGTTCTCTGTTGCATTTTCTAAATAAGTTTAAAGGACTGCAGCCTGTGCGCAAACCTGGCGCACGCCTCTCAAACTCAACTTGCTGCGATCTGAAGCTGTGCTGACTCCTTGTTGATGATTGGCTCATTGCTCTGTGTGACCCCCAGATCACTTTCTTTCCACCGCTTTCCAAAACACACCAGGAATCAGATAACCAGCAACACGTGGAGGGTTAGCGTGCAGCCGAACTCAGGATTTTCTCTCACAGTCTCAAAGTGCGGCAACAAAAAGAGGTTCAGTCTTTTTGTCAGACCTGCTAAATGATTTCCATACAGCAGATCCTCTAAACTCCACACTCACTGGGAAAATTAGTCACAATGGATTTAGTAAAAGTGGTCAAATTAATTAAATCAGTGTCATGAGTGTTTTTTTAAAGAAAAGCAATAAAACCACTTGAGGCAAACAAAGAACTTTTCTGAGGCGGAGGATTATTACTAAAGCAAAATGATCCGTTTGGTTAAGTTTTATTAAACTGCCGCCCGCTCTCTGCCGCTCTAAATGAAATCTTTAGAGTACACAATAGCCAATCACAGGCTATTATTATTAGAGTTTTCTAATTAGGCTTCTTAATGAGCACGGGGCTGTTTACAATGGGAACAGGAGCTGTTCAGATAATGGCAGCAGAGGACAGGGCGGCTCTGGACGACAAATAAACCGCTCCTCACTGCTATCTGTCTGTCACAGCGGCGATAACACAGAAACTTCTCAAGGTCCAAGACTCAACTTTTAATTTGTGGAGAGGCAGGGAGGGTGTGTGTGGTGGTGGTGGGGGGGGGGGAGTGTGTACTCAATCAAACTAAGTTTAAAGAGAAGGGCAGTGTGTTAAACATGATGAAGAGGTGTGTGTGTGTCTTTGTGGTGTATAATCACGTGTTTTTAAGATGTCATCCGAGGAAGGAGGGTACGAAAGAGAGATGGGAATAGCAGGAAACATTTTAAAAGAAGATGTAATTGGATGTTAAAAAGAAAAGAAGGAAGGAAAGATGGAGTGATGTGAAACAGGAAGGAGGGGAAAAATGACGGCAGAGTGACAGAAAAGAAGAGAAACAAAAGGCAAACAAAGAAAAAAATGAATTGCATTTGTGGAAAGTAAATTTACTCAAGTGCTTTCTGAACCTGGGCTCTATTTTCACATATTTTGGTGTTGAAACGACGCGTCATTTCATTCTCAGATCTCGTGAGAGGTGAGTTGTTGCAGGAGGACGACTGCGGAAACATGAGTCAGAGTTGGAGAGACACAACAAACTCCTCTCTCTCGTTTCAGAGCGTGAATTGTCCTGTGCAAGACTTCAGTTTCCCGTTTTCAAAACAAAGGGTGTCACCGGGAGTCCCTCGTTCCATGGTGTTGTCAGACACCTGGTGTAACAGTCGGAGTCTGTCGGTGGCGCCAAATTGCCCCAAAGGAATACGTTGCAGCCACTGCAGCCGGTTAAGCTGCCAGCTGAAGCATCCACCGCACAGATTCCAAAACCTTTTATACCTACTAGTCATTTCGACACCAGTATGGTGTGTATGTGAAAATAGGTTTAAAAATACCAAAATTATCCTTTAAGTAAGCTACTTTTTAGCAATAATAAACAACAAAGAAATGATGATGTAATACTACTGGTGAAGATGAGACTTTATTGATCCCCAGGGCGGATCACAAGCTAACCAGCTGTATATAATGCCAATAATATCTTAAACATTATTCTCAAATTGGCCATTCTGCATAATGCGTACTTCTACTTAAAGGTACTTTGTCACATACACATACATGTAGCGGGATTCATTATCTGCATTTAACCCATCAGTGAAGGGAGCAGTGGGCGGCCACTGTACAGCGCCGGGGACCAACTCCAGATTTAAATGCAGTGTCTGGTCAAACAGCACTGACAGGAGAACCTACCTAACATGTTTTGATGGTGGGGATAACCGGAGCCCCCGGAGGAAACATGCAGTTTCCACACAGAAAGGCCGGGGCGACCGGGCTGTGAAGCCGTGAATGGTTTCCACTAGGGCCCCTGTGCCGCCCATTTTATTTTTTTTAAAGGTACTTGAATGCAGGACTTTTGCTTGTGACGAAGTATTTCTACACTGTGGTATTAATTTACTTATGTACAAGATATGAAAACTTCTTCCACCACCGGTGAACTGAAGAATACAGTGGCCAAAGAAGGAAAAGGAGACTGAATGCATGAATTAATAAGGAGAAACTGAAAGAGTGAGTGCAAGTTAACTGAGGGGGAAAAGCAAATAAAGAAAGAAAGAGACGAGTGGATGGAAGAAACACTGAGGTTTCTTATATTAATGACGAAGAAGGGACCGAAGGAAATGAGAGAAACAAAGAAAGAATGAATCAATGAAGACAAAGTGAAAACGGAAAGATGGAAACGGTAACAGTGGAAGAAATGGAGGAAGAAAGATGGACTTCAAGAGAGAAAGAGATGAAGTAAGCAAGGACTGAGGTTTCAAGTGAAGACGATGGAAGGAAAGATTGTGAGAAATGAAGGAAGGATGGACAACAACAACAAAATGGAGGCAAATAAAACAGAAAAGAGAGAGAAACTGACCCAGAGTGTGAATGTCCTGGGGCTGAACTGCTGGTGGCAGACAGCACAGCAGGACGAGGTCAAAGGTCACTGTTCTACGGAAGCTGACTGGGGTCAGACACACACACACACACACACAGCGCCGCAGTCTGCCTCGCAGCGATCTGTCTGGTCGCTCATCGCTGCCGTCGTGTGAAAACATCCCCACTCAACATGTGGAGGATTTTGACTGAATCGATTCTTGTGTGATTTTATGGTTCTTTAGATGTTTTATCATTAAACGAGAGTGTGTTTAAATCCTGACAAACTGATTCGTTAAAACTTTTAAAACCACTTGGTAGAATCTATAACATTGATCTGTCTTTTCCTCTCTTAAAATAATACGCTGAGACCGGTCTTTGATGAGCTAATGCTGGGAAACTATCAAGTTCAGACATTTCTAGACAATTATTAGGTGCTTTATATTTGCTCTAATCAATCATAAAACGGAGTACAACAACTGCTGTGTAAGAAATGTACTAATGGTACTAATATTTTATTTTTAATTAATTATTTATTTGATTGGGACAGTACATGTTAATGAACAAACATGGAATACATGCATGTAAACATGTCGGATTGTAGCTACAAGCTAATTTCCATCCGTAGTCCCATATTAAATATGCCTTCTTAATATTAATATTAAAACATACTTTTAGGAGTGTAAAAGATTTTTCTACTAAACCCTATCAAGCAGCTGTACAAAAACAGAGTGGAAGACGTATTCAGATGTTTTACTTAAAGGTTCGGTGTGTAATATTTAGGAAGATCTATTGATATAAATGCAGTATAACATATAACTATGTTTTCAGTGGTGTATAAAGACCTTACATAATGAACCCTAACTTTTTTTATTACCTTAGAATTAGCCGTTTTTTAATCTACATACACCCCGAGTCCTTTTACTTGGATGGACTGTGTTGCGCCGCCATGTCTCTACAGTAGCCCACAAGGCTCTTCAGAGTGCGTTTCGTCACCATGTTGACTTCGTACAAAGAAGAAGAACAAGTAACGTTAGTAGTAGTAGTCATCTGGTTAATTGGAAGTAATTAGTTTGCTGTCCATGTAGAGTGAACACATCTCTGTAGTAGTATCCATGTTGATTCCACTTAATTTTGACTTAAGAGCACATGAACACACTCTGAAGTCGGAAGAACAACTTCACAACTCTGGAAATGGATCATCCGAGGAGCACATGAACCATGAGCATTGGTTGCAGTTCAAAACCTTCACCACAAGATGCCACTAAATCTTACACAAGGTTCAGTGTGTAAGATTTAGTGGCATCTAGTGGTGAGGGTTGTGAATTGCAACCATCGGTCCAGTCTACCACTGCCCCCTAACCTTTCAAAGAGCGTAGGAGAGGTACGGTGGCTGACACAGCACAAAAGGTGTCTCTTCTGAGACAGCAGAGAGTGGCCAGTCAAGAAATGAGGTTTCTTTAGGTATATTTATTAAGAAATTATATTTACTTAATAAAGTAAAACCATATGTTATGTGACCCAGCAATAATATCTGGCCCGCTGCAGATTATGGTGCTTTGATAGCAGCTAAAAATAAAAAATAATACATAAATACTTTGATCGCAGTGCTGAAATAGATCTGTCATGGCAGCAACAGTTACTCACATAATCACTTCCTCTTTGGTGGTTTTGCCTACAAAATAAAAGGCGGAGGGAGCTTGTTTACTGTAATGCAGTATTAGAGTTGAACTGAGCTTTTACTTTATTCTAAAATTCTGAATGACAAGAGTCTGTAGCTGCTTGACACACCTCTGAAAGAGCCGTCAGAAAACGTGATTCCCCTAAATGTCCTCTGCCTGGAGATACTGGGGAAATGAAAAGGCGTCTGTAGGTTGATGGATGAGGATCAAACACCGAAAGAAATACAGTGCAGCACATGCCGTGATCTGAGAAACATTCGCTGGAGAATCCATTTGTTGAATAGACGGGAAAAAAAGGTCGTCTTGAGGTGGGATCAACCACTCAACCCTTGGGTTACAACTCCTGCACTTTACCAACTGATCTAACTGAACATGTTGATGTAAGTCAGTATTATGGCTCATATTCTCATCCACCATCTAATGGTTGAAAATATTGCTCCGATGCTAAATTATTTGCCGACCCCTGCATTATATTACTACTTCTTCTAACGTACATATTCAACATAGTGATGAGTGTCTGCTACTGTAGAAACATGACAACATAACATGGCGACGTCCATGAAAGGGGGAACCCACAGTTTTGTAGATATAAATGGCTCATTCTGAGGTAATAAAAACATAATGGTTTATTATGTAAGGTCTTTATACACCACTTAAAAACATAGTTATGGATCTTATATTGGATTTCTGTCCTTAGATCCTCAGAAATATTACACACTGAACCTTTTAAGTAAAAGGACCAATACAGTAAAAGTATTGTATTCAAATTCCTTCTAACTTAAAAGTATTGTCAGCAAAAATGGAGTGAAAGTGTCAAAAGTAACAACATTTATTCAAAGGAAAATATCTGAGCAGTTTGGTGACGCCGCTAACAACTCATTTGAAACATGACGAGGAGAAACAGTTGAACCGAAAAAGTTAAGCGCCATTGGTTTAATCTTTAACAATATGTTGATTTTATTGGCTTATTAAATGTGTTATTAATGTAAAAAACTGAAAAGTGACTCCAGCTGTCAGATAAATGTAAAAAAATACGATATTCCATCTGAGATGTGGTGAAGTAGAAGTATAAAGTAGCAGAACATGTTACCTCAAACTGTACTTAAGTAGTGTACTTGAGTAAACTACTTTTCACTACTTAAAATAACTGTTTAAATACAACACACTCTAAAATTAAACTGTTGATTGTGGTTCGACTCCTAGCACGTTGACCTACAACAGATCTCTTCCTGTTTGTATCTTGATCAGAGCTGACAGTGGACCTTCTTCAAACTGTCTGTGAAAGTATTATCATGTAGAAAGACTTGTGTGTGTCTGTTCCATCTGATCAGCGACAGTAAGTCGTAGTTTGTGTTCATCAGAAGCCAGAGCAGCTCGTGTTTGTGAAACCAGTTAGCAGCTCGATGAACACGGCCACCGCGTCTATTCCTCCTCACGCCTTCCTCTGATTACGGATGCTAATCTGTTCAGTCCATCCATCTGTCCCTCTCTCCACCGCCGCCTGGATTCAATTACACCAAACACACTCCTCGCTCTGTTATCCTCGCCCTCTCTGTTTCTTCTTCGTCCTCGTCCCATTCTTTTTCATGTGTTTTTTTTTTTTCCCATCCTCCCTTTCTTGTTTGGTCGTCTTTTATCTGGGGAAGCCGCTGTCGTCTGGCCAAACATGAACAGATGAGGAGAGAGAGGGGGAGAAATTAAAAGAGAGGAAATATAGACACAAGGGCTCAATGACACAAAGGGAGAGAGAGAAAGAAGTTGTGGAAATGAAATTTAACAGAGTTGAGTTGTAGACGAGCATTGATGGACTGTGATGCATTTCTAAATAAGTTTGAAATGATTAAAATGTAATTAAACTTGCTTCTTTTCCTGTTACATCCAAAATATATATACTTGTGATGTTTTGGGTGCTTCTCAAAGCCATTAGCACACAAATCTCCCACTCTTGACTTGGCCTCACTATGTTTTCACCCAGATGATAATGGTGAAATGCTTACAATTATCTTGCTTGTGTAACCGAATGTTTAGGTGTTAGCATGCTAAATGAATATTGATGAATACTGGTGTCCTGCCAACACTTTCTCACTCCCGACTGGTCACATCTTGACACTTGGTCAAGACCCTTTGGCATCGCTTTTTAACACCCTGGGTACCCCTCTGGTGTCGTTTTCCGATATTTAGAGCCAAGTCAAGTTAGTGACAATAAATATGCAATGTCCGGTTAGACGTTCAAAATAAAACGTACGCATAACATTACAAACATCACCATTTTGAAACAGCACGTTGTGAAACGTTGCAATTTGGTTAGGTTTAGGCACCATAGGAACTTGGTCATGGTTTGGGTTACAATAACTACCTACGTCAGTTAACGCGTTAGTTAAGTAACACTGCTTGTGTAACTTACGCTATTTACGTAACCTACGTAACTTGAATAAAACCATTTAATGTTCACTTTTTCTTTCACATGGGAAACGAACACCGGTCTCGTGGTTGAAAGTCCGGTTTCTGGCCCTCCATCCATCCCAACCAGCTCCTTACTTGTTCTTTTCTGTTAAATATCATTTACCTACCTTTGCCGTTCAAAGAGGACGCTACAGGGATTCCCTCACTGCGTTGAACTATGACACTATGGGAATCCCCACTGTTTTGCAAACTGAGGCTGATGGGTCTTGACCGTGCGTCCATATGTAAGGAGATGTGACTGAAAACGGGTTGGTTCTGCATGCTGTTTAGGAAAAGTGGCTTTCATGATCCAAGATGGCGCCCCATTCATTTAAAGGAGACCTATTATGTTTTTCCACATTTTATGACATATCTACAAGTTATAATGTTGGATGTTCAAGTTAAACATGGCTAAAGCTTCAAATAATGAGGTTAAAGTAAAAGAACCTCAGATTCCCTCCTGTTCTGAACGCTCTGTTTTGAACTGGTTTTTCAACCAATGGCTCTGTTCTCTTAATACGGAGCCTGATGGAGACGGTGTTCCATATATGGTCATTTGCTCCCACAGCAACGGCACAGCAACGCTCAGTCTTCCTGTTCGGCCCAGCGACAACAGCAGCCTGGTAACAGCCTTCAAGTCTTGGCCAATCAGAAGACAGTGGGCTTTGAGAGAGGGGGGCTTAAAGAGACAGGAGCATCTACAGCTTGTTTCAGACAGAGGCTGAAATGAAGGCCTACATGAAGAGTCAGTATAAGAAAAACTTTTCTTTTTTTTTTACATTGAATCATGCAAAGCTGCCGTACAGGAATCACAGAACTACAATATAGGACTGGAAAAGCAGTTAAATAGGTCTCCTTTAAACAAAAGTTGCTCACATTTCTTGACTTCTTGAGCTTCTGCATTTTTAAGCTGCTATAAAGCGAGTGGTTATCATTGTGTCTACTGCCCAGCAACATGGCCAACCAACAGCCAGCTAATGTCTATATATTGTTGACTTGTTGTCTTGTTGACAATTTCAGACAGAGCTCTTGTATGCTAATGTGTTTACGTTGAAAGCAAATTACTTCCCACTGATTCCCTGCTCAAACCATGATCTTTTCCTGAACCTAAGCAAGTAGTTTTGTTGCTTAAAGCTTTTAAACTGCTCTGTTTCACATTAAGCTCTAGTTTTACTTTAAAAGTGTTACCAGACATTGTGTATTTATTCTTGCCATCTTGACCACAGAGCCTTACATGTGCAAAAATGATGCTGAATGGGCAACCCAGGGCAAAAAACCCCCCACCAAGAGTTGAACCAGGCCCAGGTTGGGCCAAATCTGACTTGAAGCCCAGCAGCTTTTTTCAGGAAGTTTGTTGAAACATCCTAATATTTATCATATATATCGTCAGTAGTTCATGTGTGGCCTCTGCTGACAGCTAGCCAACATCTGTCCAGTTGGCTGTTGTAGTGATTAATCAAAACAAACTAGCAGTCAAATTAGTGTGCATAAAGCAAATAAAAATTACGTTCAATCTGAATGCACCTTTCACTGAATGGGGGTTGATGATTCATCCTCTGAGGGCCGTACATGTTTTGAATGATTTCAAATCCATCCAGGTGCAGACATATGTCAGTCTGGACCAAAGTGTTGGACTCAAACTTGTGGTCACATGATTGGAGCCTCTTCCTGACTGCAGCTAAACAGACGGAGCAGGCGAGAGACCTGATGTTGATAAGAGAGAGATCCAGCGTCCTGTTTGTGTAAAAACAGATGCAGCGAGTGCTTGTAAGGCCGTGGATTCGGTGTTTGTCCTGTGGCCGAGGTGTTTTCAGTGTAAATGCCACAGGAGGAGCCACTGGACGCTGCGTTCAGGCAATCGTACTCTCTGCGGGAAATCTGATATTTGTGGTGTTTGTTTATATTTGTTTTTATTGTTTTCTTTCTCTCTTGCATGTCAGAGACTAAGAGCTGTGGATTATCAGCACGTTTGACATGGGAATATGTGTGTGTGTGAGAGAGAGGCAAAGCTACTGTCATTATTTCTCTTTTTGTATCCTTCATGCCTTAACTTTCCTTTATACGTTTTGTGTTTTTTTTTTTTTTCCTTTTGTTTTGTCTTCTTTCCAGAATTATCTATTTTTATATTAAGTTTATTTACTTTTTTTGGTCATATTTTGTGGTTTACATTTTCAGTCTTTTCAAAGCCACAAATCAGCAGTTTATTCTTCTTTTAGGGAGGTTTTTACAACTCTGGAAAGTTTTCAAAGCAACAGTTATTTTGTTTGTCACAATGATTGCAGCACCTTTTTTTTTTTAAATTTGACTTTATTTAGTTGAGAAGTGACAGAAGACTGAGTAGGTCCCACCGTGAGTAGTAAACTGATCTTCATTTATAAAATCGATGGTGTGCCCCTTTAAAATCAAATCTCTTTGTTTTCATCCCTTCATCTGTCTAATTCTTTGTCTCCACAACTTCCTCTCACTCTCTTTCTCTCTCTGTTCTGCTCCCCTTTTCCTTTGTGTTCTCCTTTTCCATTTCTACACCTCCATTTCTCTTTTACACTCTCAGTCACTCTTTTGTCAATCACGTCTCCTTCTGTCTGTCTCTGGAAGTAATTACGCAGGTTGCAGATACAGACAATTACTTATTATCTCTAATGTGTGTGTGTGTCGCTGTGACCTCTGACCTCTTTGAAAACAAAGACAAGCCGTCTGTCTCATCGTCCATATCAGAAAAAACTAATTGTTTTTTCATTTACTCTCAACATTATGCTCTCCTTTCTTATCCTCTCCCAATATTATCGCTTCATTTGGCCAAAAATATTTGGACACCTGAACATTCACTCATACTAGCAGATGTTGCTCCCATCAGACCCCAGAGCATCACTGAGGTCCAACACTGATGTTGGTGTTCAAATTTATCCCAAAGGTGCTGGATGGGGCCGAGGTCAGGCCAGCCAAGTCATTCCACACCAAACTGGGGATAATCTGTTTTCCCCTGCAGAAACTCAAAATGTAATAGGTTTTTGTTTCCACCGCTCTCCACCAACTTTAGGGATGAGTCTCTGGAACTGAATGTGTGCTTTTCTCAGGAGGTGATATTAAATGCAAAGGTTCAAAGGTTTGCTGCAGTGCTGTCGTCACAGAACAGTGTCAACAACAACAGTAAACATTATTTTACTACTGCGTCTCTAACCCTGCAGTTAAACATATGAAGATGTTCAAATGTTTGTTGGGAGGAGGGAGATGGAGTCAGAGGTTTGAAGCACAGGATTTCTTAGAGACACAACATGCTGCCAAACAATGCAGGGGGAGGGGGAAGGAATGCTGCAGTAGAGCAAATTGAAAAACTACAAAGTGCTTCTAGACCACTGACTGCCGACCCCACCAGACCCCTGGATTCTGGGTACAAACTTCTCATGTCTTTCGTGGAAGCATGAAACAATACAACATATCAGTGCAACATCTTCCGTTGTCAGTCCCACAAAAGAATGACAGACAGGTCCATGCTGAAGCTGGACAGAAAAAATCCCTCATCTGTAAACCCCCTTGATGACAAAATGTATTGTGTTTCAACTATTTTACTTTTTGACCTTTTTTGCCAAGAAATACAAGCAAGACATCCTGTAGGACCTGATTCACGTTGAATATGTGATCATGAAAATGACACTGAAATAAAAGTTGTAATCTAAAAAACTTTAAGGTCAGTTTTAAGAGAAAGTTACGCATCCTTTCTGTGTCATTATCTTCTCCAACAGCAATCTTAAAGTGTGGGGGATAAACAAAAATCCTCATGCCTCTGCTCCATGAAATAATTTCACTTTAACACACCTTTTAAACCTTTTTAAAGTCACATGACCACATAATTCTGTATGTGGTCATGTGAATCCGCCTTCCTTTCTTCCTCTTATCTCCTACTGTATAACTTCCATTTCTCCTTCTGCTCCTCCTTTTATTCTCCTTTCCCTCTGTCTTCATAGGTAGATCTGTTCCCCAGAGGAAGAGGAGAAGCTAAAGACAGCTTAGAAAAACCTTAAGAGTCCCATCACAGTGAGATCACTGGGGGGGGTAAGATGGAATTGTCTCTGTGAAGGAAAGACAGGAGGAAAAGGAGAGGAAGAAAGACAAAGCCAGGATCAAGGCGTCTCCAGACTATTAGAGCGCTGTTTGATTTGAGCTCATTGTCCTGATGAGACTGTCAAAATAAAAGTCTTTTTTTTATCGCTGCCGAGAGGAGGGGGGTGAAGAGAAGGGAAAGAGACGAGAGGAAGTGAGGAAAGGAATGGAGAGAGGGAGGAGGTGAGGAAGGAGGAGTGGTTTTACCTTTCTTTACCTTTGGTTCCCAGGCTTCTGCATTGTGGGAAAAGGCTTTGAGGGAATCTACCATCTCTCACACACACACACACACACACTCGTACTTTATTCACACAGGTTTTTAAGTACAAAGTGAAGTGTGTGTGTGTGTGTGTGTGTGTAAAACGAAACTTGTCTGAACCCAAACTTTTATTTTTTATTTTACTTTAATTGGATGTTTTATTTTGTCAAAGTGCGCTGCACATAAAAAAACAACACTGCACCTCCTCTTCCTCCTCCGTCCTCTACCTCAGTCTTTCCACCTACCATCCTCTTCTTTTGCCCCATGTTCCTCTTTCTCGCCCTGTTTTCATCCTCCTCCTCTTTCTCCATTTACCTCTAATAATCTTCGTCCTCCTCTCTTTCATCATCTATCCTCGTCTTTCTTCCCTCAGTGCTTTTCTCCTTCCTCCTTCCACTTTCCTTCTCTTCACTCACCTCTTCTTCCTCATCTCTTTGCTTGTCTTTTTATACCACCTCCTCCTCTTCCTTCTTCTCCATCATTCTCCTCTCTTCAAACTCTTCTCTGCCTCCTTTTGCCTCTCTCCTCCTTCCTTCTTTCTGCACCTGGCCTTCCTCTGCATCATCATCATCATCATCATGCCCCCCTTCTCCTCCTCCTCTTTTCTGTACCTCCTTCCTTTCTTCTTTGTCTTTTCATCTCTGCATCTACCATCCTCTTTCTCCTCCATATCATTTTCGTCTATTCATCATGTTCCTGTTCTTCTTTTTCATTCTGCTCTTCTGCCTCCTCATTCTCGTCTCCTTCTCCTCCCCTCCTACTTTCTTTCTTCCCTGACCAATTTCTTCTTCCTTTTCTTCCCTCCTCCTCCTCTTCCTCCACTTTTTTGTCATCTTTTCACCGACTGGTTCGTTCCTTCCTTCCTTCTTTCACCTCCTCTTTCTTCTCTTCCTCCCTTTCCATGTCCTTTTCATCCTTCTCCACCCACTCTTGTTCCCCCTCGTCCCTTTCCTCTCCCTACCTGTGCCTCCCCCCCCCCCCCCCCTCCTCCTCCTCCTTCTCCTTCTCCTTCGGTAAACTGAAAAATTATCACTTGGGCTTTTCTTCCTGACACAATTTGTCAAATCCTGCCTGATAGGAAACACATTCTATTCATAAGGCGAGTCTCGCCTCCTCCCTTTCCCTCCCCCTACCTCCCGTTTCCTCCCTCCTGACGGTAGCAATTCAATTATAGCCGTGGAGGCGATAGTGAGCCGGAGAAGCAGGAATATGACAGGACAGTTACAGAGTGTTTACACAATTAAACTTTCCCTGACAATACTCTCTATCTGTGATGAATGCTTCGCACAACCACAGCTCTGTGTGTGTTAGTGTGTGTGTACAGTATATTTAGGTTATGTCTGCTCATATGTGTATGTCTGTGCAAGCGAAGCAACATTTCAGCACATTTTTCACGATCGCCTCTCACCCGCCAACTCTCTGATGTCACTCGGATCCTGCTGTTGCATTATGGGTCAGAAGAGGAGGTGGGAGGAAGTGATGGAAAAGGAGGGAAATGGAAAAGCAGGAGTAGAAAGTATCATAAAAATGGGAGACAGATGACTTGGTGCGTCGTGGAATCAGTGTGTCATTGCTGTAGAGTTAAAGGACTAGTTCAACACGTAAAAACACTTATTTACTTTCTCTGTGTTCAGTACGGAGGGAAATTCAAGTATCCAGTAGCATACGAAATATACATACATTAAACATATATTAAACCTATTTTAAAATAAAATAAAAATGACTGTGGCTACTGTGTTATAAGTTAAGAGTGCAAAACAGTAAACAGTGCAAATGGAAGTAAAGAGCACAGATGGCGGTAGAAATTGTTCTTTTGTCTATTGTCCTCCCTGCCATGACTAGGAGCTGTTGTACAGTCTGTTGACTAGGGGGACGAAAGAGTTTTTAAGTCTGTTGGGAGAGCAGTCTGCTACTGAACACACTCCTCTGCCCAAAGAAGGTGTTGTGCAGAGGGTGGTGGGCGTTTTCCAGTATGGACAGCAGTTTGTCCAAGGTCCTTCTTTCTGCCACTGTCACCAGAGAGTCCAGCTCTCCTCACCGGTCTGTCCAGTCGACCGGCGTCTCTCTTCTTGCTGCTTCCTCCCCAGCAAACAGCATAAAAGAGGCCGCTGGCCACCACAGACTGGTAACACGTCTGCAGCAGTTTAGTGCAGATGTTGAAGGACCCCAGCCTTCTCAGGAAGTACAGACGGCTCTGCTCTTTCTTGTGGAGAGTGTCCATATTTTCTGTCCGGTCCAGCTTGTCATCCAGCTGCAGCCCCAGATATTTGTAAGTCCTGACCACCTCCACATCGACCCACTCGATGGACACAAGCTGGAGATGTGGTTTCTTCCTTCTGAAGTCCACCGCCATCTCCTTGGTCTTGGAGGGGTTCAGCTGCAGATGGTTGGTCCTGCACCAGGTCACGAAGTCCTCTATCAGGCTTCATGTTCTTCTTTTTAATAATTATTGTACCTTCAAGGAGAAACGACATCTGCAGGAGAAGTGTGCTTCCCTTCGATTGTAGAGGTGTCTTGGCCTATCACGTGTCCACCTCAGTTGAGTTAACTTTATTGCCATTACAAAAGGTTGTCGGGAACTTTGCTGAGCTTATAGAGCAAAAGGATGGACGACATGAACACAGCATGCTAATTAAACAGTTTTATAAACAGACACATTCAGAATACAGGAAATACCTTAAATTAGTTTATCCCACTAACGTTCAATAAGTGGCAAGAAATCAGCTCTAACCACCCTGACAGGCTGAGAAATGTGGCGGCGAGTGGAAACTGCTGACTAAAAAACGTGACGCATAGATTATTTGTTAAAACTTGTTCGTGTTTTGATGGTTTCATTATGAGCTTCTCTCTCCTGTTTATTTTCAGCCACTTAAAGTTGCTAAATGACTCATTCATGTGCTACACGTGTCTTCTCTTTTCTGCTGTAATATATCCCGCTTGTTAAGCCAATTATAATTGTGTCTTCCTCACTCACTCGTGGCGGCTGGCGGAGGTTGAGGTGACCTTGCTGTAGCTCGCTTTGTCTCGGCCCGCGTGCCGCCGTCACGTTAGCTAGTTATCAGTCGGACACAACGGGCTCCCTGAACCAGGCAGCGCTATTAGACTGTCTGACAATGATACACCGTCCCGCCGAGACTTCCCTGCAATCACACACACACACACACACGGAAGGAAACCCATGGCACTCTGGGTATTGTCCAAAGATCACAGGCGTAGGTGAGTTGTTCTTTTTAATTAATCATTTGTCCTTCAAACGAGGGAAAGTTTCCATGCCGTAGATAATTAGGTCCCAGAGTCGGGCGGCGGCGGAGCCGGCAGCCACCTGCTGCCTTTGTAGCGCTAATCTTGTCTTGTAGGAGCGTCGTCCCCGAAGACGCCGCGGCAACGCACTCCGAACGAGCAGAATGAGAAAACACCTCTGAATACCAACATGATCCTCCACCTCTTCTTTTCTTTTCAATCCCTCGGCTGCTCCTCCTCCTCCTCCTTCTCTTCTTCTTCTTCTGTTTGTCATTTTTTTTATTTCTTATTCCCTCAACAACTCCTCCTTTCACTTCTCCTGCTGCAGAAATTGTTCCCCGTCCTCCTTCTCATCTTCTTTTTGTTCTTCCTCTGGCTCCCACTGCTCTTCCATACCCTCCATCTACTTTGCTTCTTGTGGTGTTCTTCTTCTTCTCCTACTCATCTTCTTCCGTTTGTTTTATTGAGACTTTCTTACACTCACTTCCTTCTTATGTTGCTCATCTTTTCCTCCTCTTCTCTTCTACTGTCTTTCTCTTCTTCTTCTTCTTTCCTGTTCGTTTTCTTCTTCGTCTGATTCTCCTCCTCCTCTTTCTATTCTCTTCTTTTTATGTGAATCTTTATTCATCCTTTTACTGACCTCACTCCTTCTTCTGCTTCATCTTCTTCTATTTGTTTTCCTCTTCATCTTCTATTTGATACCTTTCCCCAACTCTCCACTTCCTCTGCTCCTCCTCCTCACACTCTTTTTCTTCTCTTTCCTCCTCCTCCTCTTCCTTCTGTCCTCCTTTCCCTTTATTCATGCATAACTTGTTTAATTGTACACGCACACACAGTGGAAAGGAAGTGTGTATAAAAATGAAAGGGGGGAGGCTGGGTGTGTATGACAATGGAAGCGATATCTCGAATGTGTGTGTTTCTGTGGGGAAACTAATCCCATTAATTCAAAGTGAATAACAAAGAGCGAGCGCGCGAGAGAGAGAGAGAGAGAGAGAGAGGGTCCTGCTCCCATGTCGTTCGTCCGCCCTCCCTCTCTTCTGTTTCCTCTCCCTCCATCATCATTATTCCTCCGTCAGATGGCCGGCTGATTTCCTGGAGGACCGAGAGACGAGCGGATCGACTGACGGAGGGTTGGAGGGATGGTGGAGGAGGGAAATAGAGGGAGGAGAGAGGATTGTAGCTTCAGCTCCTCCTGGGAAACCTAGGTTCCTCTTTCCTTCCCTCTTCACCTCTCGCTCCCTCTTTCATTCATTCGTTTTCCTCTCCTCCCTCGGTATCTCTTTCTCCTTCCCCTTATTCCCTCCTTCATTTTTGTCTTCCCCCCTCAACCTTTTCCATTCTTCTCTCATCTCATATCCCTCTCTTTCTCCTCCTTTTTGAATTTTCTCTACTTCCCTCTCCCTCTCTTTCCCATATTTTGCTTCTCCTCCATCTGTGTTGTAGTTCAAGCTCATTTGTTACTGTTTAATTCCCTCTTTTGTCCCGTTCCTATTCCTCCCTCTTTCCTTCCCTCCTCTCTCGTTCCCTGTTGCCGTTTGTCTTTCCTTTCTTCCTTCCCTCCATCTTTCTGTCTCTCCTCCATTTGTCCTATACTCTTTACTTTATATACTTATTTGTTTCTCCTTTTCGCTCTTTTTTCCTCTTTTTTTCCTCTTTTGCTTTCTTTCTCTCTCCCTCTTTCATATTATACTTTCTTCACCTTCACTTTTCCTCTCACCTCTTTCCCCCTTATTCTTTTTCATCTTCTCATTCTTCTCTTGCTCCCTTTTTCTGCCTCACCCTTCCCTTTTTTCTCCTCCCCTCTTTTTCCCCCACTTCTCCTTTCTTCCTTCATCCTTTTTTTGTCATCTTTTTCCAACTCTTTTTCCATCTCTCCTCTCTTTACTTGTTCAGATTTTTGTTGTTTTCATTCCCTACATTTTTCTCTCTCATCTTTTCTTTCTCTTCTCATCACTATTTGTCACTTTTTCCACCTCTCTCCCTTTTCCTCCCTCTTTCTTTCTCCTTTACTTCCTCGTCAGTTCCTCCCCCCCTCTCTTTTTCTTTCTTTCTCTCTTTTTCCATCTCCTTTTTTCTCTTTTCTCTCTTCACATTCATCGCTCCTTTTCCCTTTGTCTTTATCTGTCCCTCATCTCATTTATGTTTGTTTTTTTCCTTCCTTTTTCTCTCCTCCCCTTTATTCTCTCCTCTTCCTCCCTATTTTCTTCCCTTCCTTTCGCCTCCCCCTGTTTTTCCCTCTCTCCCTCGTCCCTTGCCTCTCTCTCTCTCTCTCTCTCTCTCTCTCTCCCTCTCTCTCAAGGACATTTATATTATAAAGGATGAATTTGCATATTAATTCATTTCTTTCAATTTTTTCAGATTAGACGTTGTCAACACGTATCAGTGCTGATCAAACTGTCACGTCCACCAGAGACCCGTGCGTTTGCGTGTGCATGTGCGTGTGTGTGTGAGCTACATGCACGGGAGGAAAAAAAGAGTTATAAAGAATTGCAGACAACACAAAAACACCAGTTCTCTGGTGACCACATATATCAGTTCAAATACCTACAATCACCATGTGTTTGCAATTAACAGACAAGGACCTTACAATAGAAACGCAGAAATTACATTATATTCTGTAGATTTTGCTAAATATGCTTTGGGGAAATGTGAAAAGTGATCACTGGATTATGTTCAGTGGTAATATATTTGACCGAAGGAAGCAGACAAACCTGAGCGCAACTCAACATTTACTGACGGTAGAGATTACGACTCTTTTCTTTTGGGAGCAAAAGGAGGAAGTCACGTGACATTATTTTAAAGTGGATGAATGGATCCACAACACATTAGACTTTAACTCGGGAGGCCGCTCTTCCTGTTTCCTGGCAACGAAGCTCCCCTGAACTTAATAATTTTTACCAAAACCACGATCTTTCCCTAAACCTAACCAAACCTTAAGCATTTGCGTGGTCACATTCATTAATTCATTTGTGCAGGACTTTGACACCTCAGACTGGAGTTTGCATCCTGGGTCTCACATATTCTTCGTTTTAAGCAAAAAAAAAGTTAGAGAAAGATATTGGTGTTTTGCCGTTGCAAATTAGTAATTAATAAACGTAATTTATAGGAGGTAGGGATGTATTATTAGCGGTGTAAAACCTTGTAGAGAGGACGACAGCGTGGACAGATCAAAGTGCATTACTTTGACTTAGGAGGCCGCTGTTTGCATCTTGTTTCATAACCGTTTATTTTAACTGTGAACACATCCTCTTGTAACACAAATAACACACCCATTTTACATTCAAACGCACAGACTCCCCACCCTGCTGATGTATAGTTTTCATTCACTGATTATTTCTATTCGCTTCCTTTTTGTAGTTTTGTGTGAGGTGACCCAAACGAGGTTGGGTTGTGTGAGTATAGGTGTGTTTTTACATGTGTATGACGAGACATTTCCCAGCTGTCTCTCCTCCCATCACTCGCTCTCAGGGATGGTGAAGTTATGAATATGCAGTTGATTTCTGCTGCTGATGGCAGCTGACAAATGGAGCTTCTCACCTTCAGGAAGCACTGCCGGCTTCATGAGTGGACGCTGTAGGACGGTGAAAAATGTACTTCCTGTGTGGGATTTTGTGTTTTGAAGGATGAGGCAATCGGGTTTAAAAGCAGTAATCTGATTCTGATTCTGACAGTCAGGACTTAAGAAGCATCGAAACAAGTTGGATATTTCTGCTTAACACACATTTAATTTGTCTCTGAACATCCTGTCTGTCTTGTTTTTCTCTCGTCTTGGCTCCTGACATGTTTTGACATTTCACTGTTTGATTGCCACGAGCTGCTTTGAGATGATTGACAGTTTGGCAGCAGCTGACTGGTCCTGCTGAAATGTGTTTGCTTGTTTTACACAGATTAAAATCATTTCACTCGTGTTGTTTCAGCACATGTCGGTATTCCACTTTACGTTTTGACTTTAAATAGGCCTTCCTGTGGAATTTATGTGTTTATACGATGTCAAAACGTGTTATTAATCTCCTTCTCATCCTGGGAAGATACTCAATCAAATATATCGTTTTACTTCAATGTGTTTTCCTGGGCTTATGAATGTTTTTTCACTTTCTATAAAAGTTAAAAACCCTAATCTCCAAATGTTTGTGTGTTTTTTGCTTCTCAGTGGAGTCCAGCAGTCCCAGTCTTCTGGCTCCTGATAACAGTCTGGAACGATCCTTCTTCATCCGGATGAAGTCCACGCTCACAAAGAGAGGAGTGCACATCAAGTCCTCAGGATATAAAGTGAGATTATTGTCGCTTTCACGCCTGTAGTCCAGCTCATGTGGTCCGGACCATTGTTGCCTCTTATTTCCTGTCATGTTCACACTAAACATGAATTTACACAGTTGGGGAATAATGATGATGCTAATTCACATACATGTTTCCACGTTTCTTTCCTAAATATATGCTACATGACTTATACAGGTCACTTGAAAGATTGCTTTCTTGACACTTCATGGCCAGGGGATGGATTTAATAATAATAATTTAATTTAATTTAATAATTTAACTTTGAAATCGTACTAAAAATCACATATCTACTCTCCCTGAGGTGTACGTTTTGCTTTCACACCACAAGACTCTTATGACTTTTATTAGTCCACAGCGGAGCTGTGATTGACAGCTTTCACACCAGACCCAACAAACCCAATTTGCAAACACACCAGATTTAATTTGAAACAAACCAAACTGTTAATTAAAAAAAAATAATAGTCGAGTCCCAAATAGCTGCCTGCCCCGCTTACTGGCCTGGTGTGGGAACACATTTTGACAAATAAACGCAGCTCTCGATTAGACGCCTGGTCTGGTTTTATAGAAGTTATTTGGATTTATTAAACCTCTTAAACCCTGCGGGGTCGCCTGCTTTAGCTGCTTGCTATCGTTGATACAAATATTAATGTTTAAACTTATGATCTATACGTCAGTATGGACCTGCTGCACATTGTTAGATTGGTTAGATTCTCCACAATTCAATCCTTCAGTTCATTTAATGGAAACAATGATCCCCAAAGTCTAATTCTTATAGATTTACCGGTGTAACCTGCATGGAACAAGAGATGAAAAGGAAAGTGCTCCCGTTTTGTACGTTCCTTGATTATTTATAGTTGACTTTCACAGGTGTTATGTGGAATTCTGCATGCCTGCCGAGAATTGCATGAAAATGCATAAAAATTCTGCTTTTAAACGCTATACAATTCTTTGTGGGGTTCATCAATAGTGAGAAATGATCAGTAACGTTATATCTTGTTTGAACGTTAAGAATCGTTAATATTTTATTACACTTAGTAAAAGTACCGTTCCTGGGATTTCAGCAAAAACACGAGGCGTTAACCGCCTTTAAACAATGTGAACAGCAAGTCCGAAAAGGACCTTAAGAAGTGAATGCATAATTCGGCAAAACAGATGTTGTAGGCTACCTGCCGAGATTCGCATCCACCTCTTTTCTCAGCATAAAAGAGCGTTACCTCCCGCAGGCATGCAAAATTCACCTGCTCTGCAAAATGTCACTAGACCTCGTGATGAGCAAGTCCTGATCATTGTTCCAAGCTCACAGTAAGTTCACGCAGCCTACCGTTGGTAGATTGTGTCTGATTTGACGGTGCTGTTTTTATTCCCCGCCCCTGCAGTCGCCTGCAGCTCACTTTAGACTATAAAGTCGGCGAAAGTCAGCCACAGTTATCTCGAGCGCAACTGTTGACTACGTTATACAGCGCGCTAACTTCGACAGCTGTTTTCCAAAGTTAACATATCACAGTTTAACAGCAGCATTGCCAGACGACTGCAAATCATGTCCTTATGATCCAACTTTTTATATGTGAAAAATGCTTTTTCTAAATTGAGCTGAAGCTAAAACTAGACAGACATTTGTTTTTAAAATGAAAACAAGCTGAAATAAGGAAAGATCATCTAAAAGGGAAACCGGTAGGTAAGAATACTAACCTGAACCGTTAAATTAATCTAAATTAGTTGAGTACAAAGTCAAACTGATCTTTAAAGATGGAATAAGAAGCCAGCTGACACAGACAGACAGTGGCGTTATGTCTCTGTTGTGTTTGTTTCTTCACTGCGGGGATGTAAATATGTAGCTGCAGGTTGACCACACACACACACACACACACACTGCTAAACCTCCCTTCACATTCTGGGCAGACAGGATTAGGTGATCTGACCAACATATCTGTGTGTGTGTCTCCCTGGAGACAGAAGAATATTTTATCAGCCACTGGCTTATGGTCTTATTATCTGTCATCGAATGAAGAGATCCATATGGAAATCTGTAATCCTACCGTGGACAAATACATACGTGTGTGTGAGTGTGAGTGAGCAACCCATAATGCCTTTAGTTTAAGCATTCATTGTTGCTGTTTTTTTGTTAAAATTCATTTTAGTTGTAAAAAAAAACAATTGGTAAAAGTGAAAAGACTGAAAAAGATAGAAACTAATACAAGCGCAGAACAGCACATAAAATCAAACATTAAAAGCAGTTTTCTTCTGTAAATAGAGCCCGACACATTTTTAAGTCCGATACCGATTTTGATATTTGAGGATTTTAAAATCTGCAGATATATATCTTATTTTAAGAAAAGGATATATGAAGATTATCCCTAACTTTTGTTACGTTGAGACCTCACCAAGATACCATGACATAATGCAGTTGAAAAATAAACTTGTATTGTTAGTAATAGTACTTTGAACAAAAGTACAACAAAATGTATTAAAGTTTTGATAAATAAGAGTCAAATGTATGAAACTACACAAAACCTTTTTAAAATATCTGATTTATTATAAATTATAGAGTACTACTGCTAAATAGTGTGTATGTATTGTGGGGGCCAGCAAAACATAAAAAAATACCAATATAGTACTACTACTAAAAATAATATTAATAGCATATATCATCTCTCATGTCATTGCTATCATAATAATGATAAACAGGGCTCTCCTACATAGGCAAATAATTATATATATATATATATATATATATATATATTCGTCATGCAGTAGTTATTGCCTTACATATAATCTGCCACAATGACCACTTTCTACATCTAGTTTATCACCTGCACTCTGTTAATTCTATCCAAAGCTACAGAAACTATTTCCTAACACACTTCTGGCTCTATGATGCATTGACGCAGAGGAAACGCTGCCCGTAAATTAATCTAATACTACATGACTGTGTGTTAGATACTTGTTCAGCTCACATTTATTCACAAGTCCCCTCTGGTTTAATCATTTCTGACACGCAGTTGACACAAGTTAAAGCAAGTGGAAATATAGTTATTGCAACATGATATCATGGGTTGGCATATACAGCACGCCACTTTTAAGGACATTTCGGCGTGCCATGTCAACACATTTTAAGTCATTTCATGCTGCAACACAAAGGAGGTTAACCGGTCAGCATGCATATATAATTGATGAAGGCAGTGATGGTTAAGGTTAGCGTAAGGTGCTTCGGGGGGAGGTCAATACTAACATCATTAGCTAGCTAGCTACTTAAACTTTAACGTAGCTAACGTTATGTAGCTAACGCTATGTAGCTAACTTAAGCAAGTTACACAACCTACGTAACTTAAAAAAAAAAACTAAAATCAATGTTATGTGTTTAATTTTTCTTTTCATACGGGAACCAACGCCGGTCTCTGGGTCAGGGACCAACTTACTATCCACCTGGCCACACGGACTTTCATAGCTATTTTTATCCCACACACGCTGTTTTTACCTGTGACAGTAGGCGTAAAATGACACGCAAAAAGCCAAAAATGCGTTTCAATGAGACCAGGCTGGTTATTATTATTCTTAAACAGAGAAATTGTTTTGAGCAGTGGTGAGTATGAGATGACAGTTGTTGAAATAACAGAATTAGTGCTGTAGAGTTGAAACTGAATTTATCATGACAAGAGGTAAACATTGAGAAAATGTTAACACAACAGACAAGAGAGACTCTCTACAAAAATATACTTATAAAACAGGGTAAATTAGAAATAAAGGCCTGGTTCTGGCAGCTCATTTCATTTAGTTTTACTTTCAACACAGTTTTGTAGCAGAGTTTGATCTTTTCTTTAGGAATGCTTGTTTTTTTTTTAAACTGAAGTTGCATATTAGGGCTGACCCCCAATAGTTGAAGATTCGATGCTTCGATGGGCTGGGCCTGATTCGACTGTCAATCTCACAGTCTAAGCTTTGCAGCGAAACGAGGATCGTGCCATTTTGGCGAGATGGGGGTGCTCAACGTCTGATTTTGCATAGAACTACCAGTTTTCTCCCAATAAGTTAATATACAGCCTGTTACAATACACATTTCAACGTTTAATGCTGTAAATAAACATGTAAAAAGAATTTAAAAAGTGCATAAATAAATCCAAAATAGTAACCCTAACCCTGGATCGTCAGTGCACATATGTAGGCGTAGCGTTTGTGTGTGTGTGTAGCGGCAGAAGAGGAACACTTGCTGAAGAGACGGAGCTCCAGCTTCACTGGTGTTGTGCAGAGTTGTCCGCAACATCGCGGGACTTTCGGATAATTTATCACCGTTGATGAACCACACAAAGAAAATTTTACAGTTTTTAAATACCCGGAACCGCGACGTGCATGCAGTTGTCGGCAGCAAGGCGTGCACGCAAAACTCAAACAAGACCAGTGAATGACAGGCGAGAGAGAGAGAGATAGAAAAGGGTCTTCAAAAAGCCTGAGTTTAGCTGGAAATTAACAGTGTAAGTTGAATGAATTGAGACTGCAGCTCTGCAGCTTCTCAAGATTAAATCAGAGCTACCTTGTGTTTATTCATATAGTGCCAATTCATATCAGGACGTTATCTCATTGCAAATTTCATATAGAGCAGGCCCAACAATTCCCACCAAGAGCAAACAACAGTACAGTATTTTGAAAGAATGATTAGTTTCAGTGATAAAACAAAAAAAATGATTTAATACATTTAATCATTAAGAGCTTTTATTTTGTTATTTGAGCAAAATAAAAGCATCCTCAATCAATACAGATTGCTGTTTTATTCTCATACAGCCAAGGGGGGGGGGGGGGGGGGGGGGGGGGTCGTATACCATGTTCCACCTGGCAGACTCGGATCACATGCAAATCACAGTGAAGACAGAGACGCACATAAATATTCATCCACACGCATGCATATATTACTACACACATTTGCGCTCAGAGACACACACATCAGTGCAACACTAACACACACACACACAACGCAGCGTTACAGTTAGTAGTTTTAAAGCTGTTGTGTTGCAGCAGAGACCTGACGGTGGAGGAAGCAGCTTCCTCCTCCTCCATTACTCACTGTAGAGGTGCCCTTGAGCCAGGCACCTAAATGTGCTTGTTAACACCTTTAGTATGCATACACTAACTGTATTTCTATTTTTTATTTTGTCACTCCTCTGTTGTTATGCAGTGATTGTGATATATGTTAGAACCCCCCTCAAAAACAAGATCTCTAGGGGCTTATCCTAATAAATAAATTTGAATATTTAATCCAGAAGGTGGTAAAGCCAAATGGAAACTTGGTGATGCAGTGCAGTCTTGCCTCATAGAAACTATGTTTATATACTTCTCATTTGCACCAGAGAACGTGAGAGAAACCTGAATGCTCCTGAATCCATTTCTTATCAACATAATGAGGAAACATTAATGAATGTATCTGTAAAGTAGCAAAATGTTCACTGACAATGTATTTTATTACAAAATCCTTTTGTTGCAACTAAAGCATGATGAATGTTGTGTATGACTCTCTTTAGGCTCTTGGTTCAGGTTTGGAGAAGAAGGTGAAAATGTCAACAGTGAATTGAATTGACAGAACATACTTTTTTAACACTTACGTCGTCTTTCCCTAAAACCAAAATGCTGTTGTTGTGCACCCAGGATGCTGTATTAAACTCCAGAACCACCTCCCTACTGCTGCGGCATATAGAAAAGGTGTTGAACATGATCCAGACAGCAGTTACGTTTTCCCTCAAAGCGTATTTTAGCAAAACAAATGTGACCCTAATTCCCAAGAGACAGGGTTGTCTGCTAGCTTACCAGTTAGCCAACAACAATTTAGCAAGCTAGCTACGTGGGTTGTTAACAGGTCAGTTTAAAACGGTTAAGTCAAGAGAATTTACACCATCAGTTCCTGTCCCATAACTGATCGATGCTGCATCTCTGGAGATGTGTGTCTCTGCAGAGCACGGTTGTATAGAATTGGATGGTGCAACATAGCTGGGGTGATTACCTCCTCTGTTTTGGATTCTTTGGTTCTTCGTTCCCTGAAAGGTCAGAATTGTCAAGATGGTTGTCCAAAATGTTGTTTTTATAAATGCTAGGCTGCATGACCATCTCCGAGAGACAGTTCAGAGGATGGATTTAAATGAGTTTCATCTTTCTGCATCCTTTAGTTGAGCTTATCACAAAGACATTAAGCAGACTGAGGGGAAACTGCTAGCCTATAGCTCAATCAAAGGTGAAAAGTGTCCTGGTCCCAGGGGGGTCGCAAGAATGCTGCTATAGACACAAAAATAGAAAAGAAAAATAACTAGACGGACTACAGATGTGAATGGATCACTTTGGGTGGTAAATATTTAATCCAGTAGGTGGCGGTAATGCCAACCGCTATAAAATCAGACAGAAGGCGCTTTGCAGGTTCAATTTAATTTCGGTTGAATTTAGAAAAGAGCAAAGTGCTGCATTTTTTTTAATGTTGCTAGGCCGAATCAGCTGTCCTGTCAGTCTAATCAAAGATTATAGCGCCAGCGATCTGTAATCTTTGGTTTGCCGCTAAGTAGTAACTGTTATATTAGCAGAAACTTGATCACAGCTCACAGGTCTGAGTCTTTTGTTGCTAAAAACATCGGCTTTAAAAAAAAATAGACAAACGCAGGTCACCTGCTCTGGCATTGTTTTGAAGGTGAGAGGTGTACAAACAGGAGACCAGGAAAGGGACATCTGTCTGGACACATGAGAGCCTCAGAAAGAGGAGACACTGCTGGTCCAGGAGCTTCGTCTCAATGATGGTCGGTTCAAGTCTTATTTTAGGATGAGTCGGGGACCGACTGTTGCGGTCTCCGGACAATCCAAGCAACTGAAAACTTCCATCGGTGCCCCCGTCTCTCCATTCATTAGATTGGACAATGGGAAAGAAACACGAATGACGTCAATGAATTTTTTTTCAACTCCGTCCACTCAGGGCGCTCATTGAAAAACGCAAGGCGCAGCAGGCGGCCAAAATGCGAGACACTCACTGCCAATAGAATACAATTTAAAAAAGGCATTCTGTGTGATCCGCGGATATTTTCAACTTCAGAAAGGGGTCGGACTGCCAGAAAGGTTAAGAACCCGTGGCCTACACATAGAAAAATGCAGAAGCATCTGGTACAGTTTGACTTTTGTCTGTCTTCCTCTGGCTTCTTTGAGACTTTTTTTCTTGTTTGAACCTCATATTTGCCACATCACAAAAAAAGAGTTTAAAAGACAAGCAAGCATTTCCCCGGTGAGCAGCAGCTGATTAACATTTCTCGCAGATCCGTCGCGTCCAATAAACTTTTGAAGCTTCACACGAGTTTAAAGCTCTGGATAATTACACCCTTCACTCTCCCTCTGGCTGTCATCTCTTCTGTTTCCACTTCTCCTCTGTCTTTCTTTCTCATTCACTTCATCCCTGAGTCAGTTCAACAAAAAAGAGGTAAAATCCCCAAACGTTCTCCTCAATTCACCTTGACTTTATCTGCGTTGACCTCCAAATTCAGTCTGTGATTTTTGTGACGTCTTTCAGAACATATTTCGAACTGGATTCTTATCATCCCTTACGTTTAAATATATAGTATAGTTAGAGAAGGAAATTAGACCATAATATGAAGGTTATGATCCATTTCAGAGAATTTACAAGCCATGCATAATCATAAATTAGACAACTGATTCATAGGAACATACAGAAAACACAAAATAACTACAAGGAAAGATGCACAAAATGTTAAAACTAGCAAACTGCAGATGCTTCTCTATAAAAGCTCCGTAAGTTTGCAGCAGAAGAAATATGACTAAGTGCACAAATGTCTGCGGACAGTGTAAATATAAATGTTAAGCCTGTCTTAATACACATGCCGTCGGTCGATGTGCTCATATCTCTGAATATGTTGAAGCTATATTATGATGAAACAAGCTCATATTCAAAATGGTTAATTTCTCTCCCCCAAAACAAAAAAAAACTAAAACTGTTGACATGATAACAGTTGCAAAACAAAGACTATAACAGTGGAAAGTCTGGCCCATATCCTCCACCACTGCTGCTGATTGTTGTCGCTCCCAAAGCATCCTGGGTAAAATGGGCCTGCAAAAATACATCTGGACATTTGGACCATTGTTGGCTAACTAGAGACTTAAAATTGGGGCAGTTCTTAAGAACAGACAAGAGCACAGACTGGGAAACTGTATTGCTTTTATATGATGAACATGTCTATTTATCCTCATATCTCTGTAATTGGTGATATTAATCTACCCTGTCCTCTAAACCCCCTCTTTCTCAGGTGATCCACGTCACGGGGCGTCTGCGCATCAGGATGGCTTTGACACACAGTCGCTCGGCACCCAATCAGATCATGGGGATGGTGGTGGTGGCTCACGCACTCCCGCCGCCCACAATCAACGAGGTGCGCATCGACTGTCAAATGTTCGTCACGCGAGTCAACATGGACCTCAAGATCATCTACTGCGAGAACAGGTAGAGCGCCGACGAAAAATGGCCTGTTTGATGCCAAATTCTGATGCAATGTTTTCATAAAAATTCGGGCACGGAGCGAAATCTCCCCAAGCAGATTGATCGATTTGTTTGAGGTTTGAAGTGTCAAACATAAAACTCAATTTCACCGACTGTTTCTGCGTTCTTGTTTCATAGCGTCAGTTCAGGGGAAAAGAAGTTGTTTCTCTTGTCGGAGCTTCTTATTCATGAGGAAGTCTGACCCAATCCTCCCTGGTTTAGCAGTGAAATATGTTGCTGATGGATCTGGCCCCTTCCCTCTGTCCAGATAAAGCAGATAGGCATCAGGATCTCGCTCAGGAGTTAACCGGGGAGATTCATATCAGGCAGAAGAAAGAAAAAAAAAACCTTCATGTTTTATTATAAAAAGAGAGGAGGAAAAAATGATAGTAGACAGATTGCTCTTTTTGTGGGTGGAAAAAGGGACACAATGTGAGGCAGCTGATGATATTCAATGCGGAGCGACAGAAAGCGAACAGACAAGCGTCGCTCCCATTACAGCCCCATTTTGAGGATGAGTTTCTAAGAGAATGAGAAAATGGGAGGATAGTTTTTTTTTTTCAGAACTGAGTGTGCTGTTATCTGGCTGCCAGACTTCCCCCACCCGTGCTCTATCAGGATGAGACCTTGGAAATTGTTCTGTCTATCCTGTGGCAAATTTGTTCAAATTAAAGCTTTTAAAGCTGATGTGTGTTACCTGTACAATAGACAGAGACAGGCTTCACTCTCTGTTGTTGGCTTATTAGCTTTTTTTTTTTTTTTTTTTCTCCATCCCTGAATCGTTTTAACCGTTGAGTACCAGATAATTGTCCCTTGGTGACGAGTTATATTCAAAGTTGCGCAACATTTCCACTTCCATGCAGTTCAGTGTCGTGCAAATATGGACACAGGCGCTCATCCAGCACAGAGAAACAGTACAGAGCAGTGAAGCCTATAGATATTCACAAAATCATCAGCAGAGGTTAAGGATTCTCAAAAAAGCCATGGTGGAAAACCAGTTTTGCAAGCACCTTATAGAAATATCATGCACAAGTAAATACAGCTTTGACTCTGGCTTTAATAGGAGGCTACAGGCATACTAGTGTGATTAGACTAAAAAGAGTTCTCAGAAAAAGGAGCATATAATCGCTCTGATCTAGAGGACGAAGTTAATTTTATTTGTACAGCTATCTGGAAATCCTCATGTGATCGGCTAAAAGTGTGGATTAGGACGCGGTGGGATTGGACTGGACAGTCTAGTATTGTAAGGAAATGCAAACAGGATAGAGAAGCAGAGTGCCATCCTCTTTTAAGATCTCTGAGTTTTAAGGTCCCTCTCGGGGTTTCTTTGCTTAAACTGTCTACATGTGATCAGTGGCAGAATCACTTTTGAGTGTGTGTGTACACATACAAGGAATATGACTACGGTTTTATGTTTCTCTAATGTTCTTAAGTCCCAAGAAAGATTTACACAAGGGTAGAAATAGAACTAGAGGTAAAAAACAAGGACTAGAAAGCTGAGAAGATGGGTAAAACTAAACATAGAGCTATTATGTAAATACATTGGTAAAGTGAGTGGATACCACAGAGGTACTCAACCTTTTTTGGGCCAGCGTCCCCCCTATCCGTTATCCAGGTCCTTTACCTCCCCCCTCCAAAGAGATGTTTGTTATTAGCCCTGAATATTGTTGATTGTTATCGTTGTTTGTTGTTGTTGTTATTAAAAATATGGAAAAAAGCACATAAGTCAATGACAAACAACAATTTTATGACTTTTCCAGGGAACAAAAAAGCCATGTCAATAGTAATTATATTAAATTAAAAAATAAATGTTCCCCTCAGAAACTTTTTGTAACACAGAGACCCTTGTCTTGAATGGTGCACATAATAAACAGAAGATTTTGAGCATTAAAGACTTAATTTCCTGCGTTCCGGTGAAAATTTCTGCACCAATTTATTGGTGGAAATGTTTTTATTTATATAAAGGGAAACACAAAATTCAGGCGGAAGGTGACAAAATATAAAAATATATCTGAATATAATGCCGTAAGGCTCTCAGCCTGTTCTTTATTGCTTAATAACGTGTTTCTCCTGTAGATCAACTTACTTAATGTCATCCCTGCTGAGTCAACACGTATGATTTAGTCTTCCCTCCTCTTTGTATCTGTTGTTTGGGGAAGTAACCTCTTTTAATGCGACTGCGGTATCTTTTCACCTCAATGATAAATTAATTCAGTTTTTAACTCCTGGACTTTAATAGGCTAGCTCCTCTATTTTAACACGTTTTTCATGTATTTAAACGGGATGACTGTGGGAGTTTTTATGTCAATCTAATCATGATGCACACATTTTCTGTTATATTATCTTTGTTTTGTGTCCTTGTGTTTTAGAGCTTTTACGGTATTGATATTGCGTTTCAGGATCAATGACTACATGGACCTGACTCCGGTGGACATTGTCGGGAAGAGGTGCTACCAGTTCATTCATGCTGAAGACGTGGAGGGAATCAGACAGTGTCACCTGGACTGTGAGTACAGTCACCGCCTGACTACATACTCTACATTGATTCGACAATCAAGTCAACTTATTGATCAATCTCGACCTCGGAAACAGCAGTTGATGAAACAATTTCAAATCAAGCCCCAATTACGTGCTTGTTCTGGAGCACTCAGTCTTTCAGTCGGTTTGGAAATACAGATGTTTATACGTTCCCATGGCAGCTGAATCTGCTGATGAGGACTGTGTGCTGTGGTCAAAAGCTCCAGAACAAGCAAGTAAATGGGTCTTAATGTTTTGGTGACCCACTCTACCACCTGAGCCGCAGCCGTCTAAACGTCTATCTATAATATCTATAATCCCTTATAAAACAAGTGGACGTAGTCACCCGTTGGTTTGTGAACTCGCGTCTTGAAGCCTTGAGTTTTGCATTTAGGCCGGCGCCATCTTGGCTTTTGTGGAACTGGACATGGCCAGATTTGGACGAGACGGTGATATAAACCGGGATGCTCATGGAAAAACAGGCTTAAAACAAAATGTACTTACCGGAAAAATAAACAGCCGACTCTTAATAAGCTTTTTCAGTGGCGAGCTGTTTACATCTCTAACATTTTACAGTAAAACTCCTGTGGATCCCCTGGTAGGATAATAATACTGCAGTAGGATTTCTAGATTAAACTTTAAAACTTAAAGGCCACTTAGAGAATCTTTGCTTTCCTGTATCTTTGAAAAGTTTCCTCACAGCAGCAACTCTACAATCTTATTACCCTTGTCAGGAGGCATAATACACTCTGCCTCTCCGACACACACACACACACAGAGGCAGAGGTTTGGTGTCCCTGTTTAGTGGCTGTCTAGATGATTTGCGGCGCGCTGTTTGTTGCTGCAGTCAGAGCTTTACTGTGGTGGTAAAAGCTGAGGAGGCGTTCAGAGCTGCACAGCGTTTCACGGCGGTCGGAGGCAGTGAAGGCGTTTGGGCGGAACGCCAAATAATAACAACCTGACAGCAAGGACAACACGCCTGATGGGAGTCAAACCACAGACCGCTGCAGTCGGATTCTATCAAGTACTGTCTACCACAGCTGATTACAGACAGAGCAAAGTGATCGGTTTGTGAGTGGTCTTCTCTTGCTTTAAGGTGTTGTTGGTTCATCCCGTAAATGAGCTGCATTTACACACGATATTACATAAATTCTTTATTTACACAAATATGACCTCTGCAGTGTTTTTGCAGCCACTGCAAAAGGCCTCCAGGTGTTTCTCTGGAGGCCTGTTAAAAAGTCTGCAAAACACTTTAGGTTTGATTTTTAAGTCCATCAATATCATATTGGTGTTGTTTTGATTTATGTACTTACACTCACAGTCAAATTGTCATCACCAAAAGGAAGATATTGGATGTTTACCTGTGAACTACTTGTGGGCAGACTACTGTACAGGTTTGAACCATTTTGGGGGAGGTGTTGTTACCCATCAGCCCCATCTGTGACCTCAAACAAGGGCGTCACCTTGTGTAGAAAAGTGGTGGGGACTTCTGATTTCCTGCATTCTAGGGGACATTTTCTGCACGAATTTATAGTGTAAATGTCTTTACTTATATGAAGGGAAACACAAAATTCAAGTGACAATTAAAAATACAACAGAATATAGTGCAGTAATCAGTAAGTAAGCTTTGGTTAAGTTGGACAACGCACATGTTTCTTCTATATTTGAATTGCATTGCACGTGTTCTTATTGTGCGAATAAAGGTAAGCAAGTAAATTTCTTGTTTAAAGCTATTTTTCAGAACATTTTTAACAAATGCTTTCAAAAAGTTATTTGTTGCCATCACATCTGGACTCATGGGAGACAGCTATTGCTAGCTGGTACCCCTGCTTTTTATAATGCAGGATGAGCACAGTGTGCAGGAGCTGCTGCTGATGTTGATAGAAGAATTTTGCAACGGGTAGATTCATTTGGGCACATTAGTTGATAGCTAACACTATGTGGACTCGTTGGAGAACACATCTAGAATCGCAGCTGGTAGGATCCACAGTATGACTTCTGCAGTCAGCCCTCACCGTGGAAGTTTACAGCAAGTCTCCTGGCAAAACAAACTCTTAGTTCTCTCTTATATTCTTTTGAAAACTGGAAAAATTTGCACAATAGCTGCAGTACTATAACTTTTATCTCCTTACACAAAAACTGAGTAGAATTATTATTTCAGTACATCTTCATGCTCATGTATATACTGCTGGTAAACACTCATGTTTGCACAAAGCACATGTTAAATATCCAAAAACTAGTTTTTAACGACCACTATACCTACCTGCAGATCTTCCAGAGTTACCATAACCCAAAAAACAGAACTAAAACATGTCACACTCCTCACCAGAAATAAAAAAAGCACCAAGATCCCTGAAACTTTTTCAATTACCTTCTCCAAAAGTTCCTGAGCTCTGAACATCCTGAGTGGCAATCAGGAAGTGACTCTACGGCGGCCAGGCAGGGTCAGACTGAACTAGGAGGGAGGGAGGTTAGGATGTGTAACAGGGGGGGGGGGGGGGGGGGGGGGGAAGTGAAATATGGAGGGAGATTATTCCTCTCTGTCTGCTGTGAGGATGGGAGGTCAGGAGGCGAGCCGGCAGCCAGCGGTTTAAATGACTTGGTTTTAGTCGAGCGTAGTCTAATACAGCACCTCCAGTCACCTCAGCTGCTCGTTTTATTCTCCCTCTTTCAAAATTAATTTCTTCTCTGAAAGGGGGGCTTTCAGAAATGGATGGCTACGGGGCGCTGGAGGTGCTCCGTGTCTTTTTTCTCTTCATCCTCCCCGTCAAACCGGAGCGCAGTCAGATTGTTCTGAAATCAGCCTTTCTTCGTTTTATTTCGTTGTCTTTTTGAACTCTGCTGATTGTGTGGAAGCTGATTTCAGAACAGCCGTCTAATGATTCTCAACTAGCTTCTGCCTAATTGGATGGTGACAAATCTGGTTTGTGTTTCGTCAGTGATGTGTTTTATGTCTGGTGTGGTTTGGACATCAAGTGTAGACAGGAAAAATGTTCTGTTTGTCTAAAGCGCTGTGTTTGCAATGATTTTGTGCACATTGGAGACTTTTGTCATTTAAAAAAAGTATTTTTACTTCAAAACTAGGAGCTCCGAGTCGCAGGTTTGGTTTGTATGGAATAAGTATGTTGTGGATTTTAGATTCGTTTATTGTTTGGCCACCATAGTTGTCATTTACAGTGGGGACACTGATGTCCCCACCACTTTCACAGTTAAATAACGTTCTGAAATATAGCTTGCAGTTAAATAAACAAATGAAAATGCTTTTAGAAAGGTTTATTTGCACATTAAGAAGTCATGCAATGCAATTAAAATATAGAAGTGTGCATTGTCAAAAAAAAGTAACTTAAGCTGAAAAAAAAAAAATGCTACTAATAAAATGACCCAAAAACGTGCAGCTCCAGTCAGTAACTTCAACAACTTCTTGACGCAGTTTCTTTTTGGCCAAGTTTTCAGGGAGTTTTCTCTCCCTGTGAACATGACAAAAGAGGAGGGAAGACTAAATCAGGCCTGCATGTGTGTTGCCTCAGCAGGGATGATATTACAAGAGTTGATCTACAGCAGAAACACAGAATGCCTGAGAGCTGCACCGACTTATATTCTGTTATATTTATATATTTTGAAATGTAATGTGCTACCTGAATTTTGTGTTTCCTTTTTACATAAATAAAAAATTTCCTCCCCGCTCATATGTCGGATCATTGAGGATATCTTAAACACTGTTTAAGGATCTTTTTGTCTCATTCTTGTGAACCTAATAACGCGTATCATGATGTCTCCTTAGTATCTGTTCACACTCCTAATCTGAGCCCCTGTGTCCTCACCCTTGTTGGCCACCAAACCCTTTCCGGTTCTTTTCTTTGCATTAAGTTCCAGATACTTACCTACTGTTCAAGGTAGAAATATTTGGGTCACCTGGAGTACGTGTTGTGCATTGTGATTTATTGTTAAACCTGCCATAGTGCTTGTGTCAGTGAAGCTGTGAAGAAGCAGTTACCGTCTAGAGGTTTGTTTTTGACAGTAAGACTGTTTCGTTGTTGTGAACAGCGACAACCGAGGTCTCGACAATCTCTAGATAGTTCTTGCTTCATCAAGTCGGGGTCATTCCCTCGTGAAGTGAAACGACTTTTGCAACACAGTCATCGGGTTGTTCTTTGTAATTTGCAGATGTGCAACTGCGTGATCCAATGGTGGAAAGGAGATGTTAACTGCTGTAAGTCTTGTGTTTGACCAATCAGACACTTTCTGTACTGTTAACCAACGTGCTTAATGGTCCATGAGAAAGTCCGACCTTGAGAACAAAATTTTCAGGCCAGAAACCCAAAACCATGTTTCCAAAATGTTTCCTGAAAAAGGCCATGATATTTTCTTTGCACTCTGTCTGATTGCACACTGAATTTATGCTTGAGTACGTAACATCTGTCACAAAATAACCCCGTTTTTCCCCCCAAAGGCAATGAAAGTGAATGCAGTTCTTCATGTTGTTGTCCAACAGCTGCAGATTTTCCAGTGAGAAAAAGACTTTCTGCAGTTTTCTTTTTCTGTTGTTGCAGAACAGCAGCCACTCGCAGACTCTGAATTTTATTATTTTTTGTGGGATTTATTTCCACGTCCGCTCTCGGTTCCCCCGCTGCTGCAGGAGTCGGATAGTTAGGAAATCGATCAAGGTGTATTTTAGAGGGATAGCCTGTTCTCTCAACAGGGATCTAAATTTTAAAAGGGTTCTTTTTAAGTGGAGGACGAGGCGTGATCCCTCTCTGTGAAAAGGCGTCACTCTCTAAGTCTCTATCATTACCTGCTGACAGCCGGTCTTAGCTCGGGTCAGATCTCAAAGTCAATCTGTCCTCGTTTCCACTCCCAGAACAGAAAGAAAAAGAGAGATAGAGGGTGAACATGTCTTTTCACAAAGAAAGGGAGGGAATGGGAAAGAGTGATTTGTAGGCAGAGAAAGAGGGAAGGGCAGGAAAATACCTTGCACAAGGGATGAAGAGAGAGATTTGTCTTCTCAAAGAAAGGGAAAGAAATGAGAGCGAGTGATTTGCAGATAGAGAAAAGAAAGAACAGAGGACAAATGCTCATTTTCGCAAGGAGATACAGGTAAAAAGAAAGATGTTTCATGTCTTTTTTCTCAGACACGAAAGAAAGAATGAGAAAAGGGAGAAGAGTCTTTTCACGATGAAAGAGGGATCAGGAAATGCAGCATAAGGCGAAGAAAAGAGTGAAATAAGTTACAGCTCTTTTTGAAATGAAGAGGGATTCTTGCTAAAAAAAAAAAAAAAAAGACATTATGTGGGAGGATGGTTTTACAGACAGATAGAGAAAAAAGAGGAGGGTTTTCTTTACAGAAAGAATATTTGTCTTCTTTAGAAAATTGAGTAGAAATTTGAGTTGATCTGAGAACGACGAGATGGAGCAAAGAGTGATGGGGACACTCTTCTTTGCTCCAAGAAGGGGCGATGTCCTGGAGCAGAAAGAGATTTTCAGAGAAGACAGGACAGGACTAGAGGCCAGTCCAGCTAATGTTTGGCTGTGGAGGCTGCAAATGTCCACCTTACTGTCAAGATTAGTTATACCTGCTTTAGAAAAAATGCATTCGCTGAGGGTCAGGGTCAGTAAGAGATATTCAAGATGCTGGACAGCCAGGAGTGTGGTCATGTGACTTTCCCGGGCATCTAAGCAGGCCTGTATCCTGTGAATTGTTTGTGTCTTCCATGCAGAGCGGTGGACAGTAAAGGTGTAGATGGTGGTGTACTGTGTCAGAGTTTAATGCAGGAACCTGACCCCGGACCCGAGTCGCGCCGGTGTGTTCATCTGGACATTTCTTCATTTCTACTAACTACAGTGGTGGAAGAAGTACTTTTATTCAATTAAACGTAGCAATACCACTGGTTATAAATACGTGAATAATCCCACACTCAAAATTCTACTTAGTACAAAAGTATAATAAATACTGTGTTGCGTCATTGGATTATAATTATTTATTAGGGATGCACCGAATGTTCAGCCACCGAAATTAATCGGCCAAAAATAGCAAAAAAAGCACTTTCATCCCAATATGTCAAAAGGCCGAATAAATTTTACCGAACAATTATGTTGACATGTCGGCAGTTTGGAGGCATTTTAAAGTGTCGGAGAAAGACGCAAAAGTCGCCACTTGCAGACGCTGTTCTGCTGAATCTTCTCCAAGCACATCCACTCCATCTGTGGCTCGTTTGTGAGAAGGCGATTAAGCTAGCTGCACCTAAATTTGGAGTGCACACGTATTAAAGCCTTTATGGTAAATTCAATGAAGCTGCCTAGAGCGAGCTGACAGGCAGGTTAGAGACTTTATCCGGTCAGTTTGTCTCTTTACAAAGACAAGTGCTGCAGTATGAGAGTCCTGCCTGAACTGAGGCTGTGAAGTCTTCATGTTACGCCGGACGAGAACCACATACAACATTATTTATCAAACTGGGTCGGACTGGATGAATTTAGGAGGAAACACATGTGACAACGTCGGGTTTTCAAAATAAGATGTCTGTAAAGTATGGAAATAAGATTAATTGGATTGTATTCACAGAGAGTATAAAACATACTACATGTGTCCATTAAAATTAAATAGACACATGTAATTTACTTTACCGGACCCTCTGGGGGCCCAGACCCCCCCCACCCCACCACCACCACCACCACCACCATAGTCTCTCAAAATCCTGTGTGAAACACTGAGTAAAAAGCACATTCTGACTTAATTTATGCAATGGTAAAAAAAAAAGGCACAATAATAAATGGAAAAATGAGGTTGGTGATAAGACACATGCCTTTGGTGTGAGAGACCCGGGTTCGAATCCACTGTGAGACACCATTGTGTCCCCGAGTAAGACACTTAACCCCTAGTAGCTCCAGAGGCGTGCGACCTCTGACATGTATAACAGTTGTAAGCCGCTTTGGATAAAAGCGTCAGCTAAATGAATAAATGTAAAATGTTAATGTATTTGTTCAGTATGCGGCAAATTTTTATTCGGCTTCGGCCAAGATATTTCATTTCGGTGCATCCCCATTATTTATGCACTAATCTTTTAATTACTTCACATACTGCTGGGTAGGTTGTCAGTTTTGGGTCTCACAGCCTTATCTTTAATATTAACCTGAAATAATACATCAGAATTTATTTATAAAGTAAAGTCTTTGCCTCTGAGATGTAGGGAAGTAGATAAAAACAAGTACAAGTACCTAAAAACTGTACAGTACAGCACTTGAGTGAATGTATTTGGTCACTAACCATATTGTGAAATTATCCATATGAAATCACAGAGCCTTTTTCATTTTTGAAATCAGGTTAGAGTTGCTTTTCCACAAGTCTGTTGGGTCGAAACATTTGGAAGATCACGGAATATGAAACAAAGTTAAGAATTGTTCTCACCAGAAAAGAGAAGACCAGGAGACAGAGTAGAAATATTACTTGACTTTTAAACAATTAAAAGGAAAATGAAAAGACATGAGGATGAGGACACAGAGGACAGACTCGTTGTCTTACAAAAAGAAGAGGAGGAGGAGAGGAGATTCTCCACTCTGGTTCTCGGAGGCTGAGAAAGTAGTTAAAAGCGTACACGAGGGGAAGTGTCTTAAAAATTTTGGAGATGGATATATGGAGGAAGAGACGTAATCGGGATAAAAATCTGTTTTTTTTTTTTAGAGCTGAAAAGAGGAAAAAGAGAAATTTGGGCTTACAGAGAGAGGAAAAAATACGTACGGAGATGACAACACAAACGAGAAAGAGACAAACCGGATGTCTTGGAGAGACAGAGAGAGAGAGGGGGGCAAGAGACATTCAAATGCAATGGGAATTGAAGAGAGTGAGAGAGCACAAGAGACTAGCACAGAAGTGAAAGCTCGGTGGATTTAAGCCTGCAGGCGTTTTAGCAGAGCTCGTCTCTCTGGACTCACACCTCCTTTAATGAATCCACGCATGCACACACACTGAAAGGCATTTTTTTATCTGTCTGCAGACAAAACACACACACACACACACACACCTGTGAAACTATCCACACAAGTATATTAGTAAAACATACACACTAAAATAAGCCTTTCGGGATGAGTTAGAAACATGGACAACCTCAGTGACATGAGATACACACATGAACTGTTGGAGACATTGGAGAAGTGACTTTTCCACAAGTTGAAATTATTCTCCTTCATCTTTAAATCCTTCATCCTTTAAGTATAAATCATCTTTCTATCAGTGGTAAATACATCACACTCAGCAAGTTGATAGCTGAGATACATGTAGAACACAGCACAATCAGAAGTTGAGATTGTCCTAACCACATCAGGACAGGGTTTCTGCCAGTCCTTAAAAAGCCTTAAAGCAGTGGTCTGCAATCACATTACTTTGATAGTGGCAAAAAAAACATTATAGCGGCTGGCGCTGAAACAGATATCAGTCATGGCAAAAGTTACTCACGTAATCACTTCCTCTTAAGTGATTGTATTGAAGAACATTTTTGCAGCCGTACTTTATGTTGTGTTTCATCGAGAGCTTTTACTTTGAAAAGTTCTGAAGGAAATTCAAAAGAGTCTCTGGCTTCTTTGACACACCTCTGAAAAAACTGACAGAAAACGTGACATCGGATTCCCCTGAATGAGAAACGCAGGAATTTCCTCTGCCTGTGGACCAAGCGCCGGGATGTACACACTCCTGAACATGTTTAATTGTGATACGTAATACGATCTCTTCACAATCAATGTGTTGAAAAAGGAAGAAAAAAATACTAGCAGCAGGTGGGGATTGAACACACAACCATCCAAACAAGAGTCATGTGCACTACCAACTAAGCTAATCACACACACACAGTGAATGTTTGAATATAAATGGTCAATTGACGATGTTCTGACTTGAAAAAGATTTGCCAGACTTATTTGCCGACCCATGCCATAAAGTCTAAATTCCAAAAATCCACTCTGCACTAACAGCGTTAACTCCTGCGACCGGACAGCGTTTGTATCCACCTTGTTGAAACCTGCAGCAACAACGTAAGGAGGTGGTCTGACTCGCATCGTGATCAGATCTCAGCAGGTGTGAACGACATGTTTGGACACACAAGTCAAACGTTTCCCCTAACATGTTTAAAGGCCACCTGACCACACCTCTTAGAGCAGCATCGGCCCCTTGAGATTGTCCCGCTTCCTTTGACCTGAGCTTGTCCATGTTTGTTGACAGGGCCGATCAAAGTGCAGCCAGAATTAACATATCGAGTTAATTAAATTAATTATCTGGATAATGAGAAGAAAACAGAAGATATTAAATCAACTATTGTAACTCTAATATCTCTTGTTGTTTCTCAGTCCAAATCACTAACATGGAAGTGTAAAACTGTTCTGCAGTGGGGCAGCAGAGGGCGACAGAGTAGCCATCTATTTTCTCACATAACAGAAGGTCTTCATCCCTCCATCTCCTGCCAGACAGAAAGGACCTTTCCTTAAAGCAATTTCACAGCCGTACATTAACTCCGTGTTAATGTGAGACACACACACACACTCAGGGTAAAAGGCGTAAAAGTAATCTGAACGGCAGATGAGACTAAAGGGGGAATTCATGCAGCTTAGCAAGAAGGAAAGCGAGAGAGAGCAGACTGGTATAAGAGAAGAAAGAAAAAAAGGAGAGGTATAGAAAAGAGAGATAAACACAGAGGGAAACTGCAAAAGTGTGACATTGACTGAAAGAGGAGACGAGAAAGAGAGCAACGTAGGAAATGAAGAGAAAAAAGTGAGGTGGAGTGGCTTTAAAAGGGAATAGAACTCCTTTAATCTATTGGTCTCTCTCCTGCAGCCTCGGGCGAGCCTCCAGCACACTCTCCCTCTCTCTCTTTCTCACTCTCCCTCTCCTCTTCTTCATTAGTGGGCGATCAGGGAGTGGGTGGATTTAATGAGAGGGTTAACATCAGTGGTGGGTAGAGTACCAAAAAAAAAACTTTACTCAAGTAAAAGTACAATTACCATTTGACAAACCTACACAAGTAAAAGGATTAAAGTACTTGGTACGTTTATTATTGTTTAGTGTGTGCAGGCCAGAGGTCTTCACAAGTCATTTTATACAAGTCCAAGTCAAGTCTCGAGTTTGGAATAATAAGTCTTTCACTCGCTGTGCATCAGGTTAGAAATAGCCGCTTATTTTTAGGAAATGCACTTTGCTTTGCATGCTGATTATCTCTTATTTAGCTATTTCTGATTAATACAATTAAATTCAGTTTAATCTCCATGAAGGTATTGATAAGATCACTTTAGACTACTTGCTTTGATATGAAGGCGCTGCATATGGTCTGCCAGTACAGTATGATTATTCCTAAAGCATCTTTACAACATAAAGAATTTTTGTGATAATAACCGGGGAGAGGCTTGTTGTTGAATGAAGTAAGATAAGCCTACATATAGAGGGAGACCTGTGCCTCTCACGTAAAGCCAAACAGGACTGTTTTAGCCACCCTATTTACTTTCTCCCTTTGCAACTAAAAAATAAATGAATAAATAACTGGCCTACTGAGTGAAAGCCAGGATCAGATTCAACAACGTCATTCTGTTTTATAATTTTACAAACGGGCATCGCTATAAAACAAATGGCAACCAATGTAAATTAGAGAAAAATAATTTAATAAATAAATTATTTCCTTCAAAAAAAAAGTAATAACGTATCAGGATCAATCCAGTGATCATGTTACAGCAACCCGACTCGTCACATGTGAACGCACGGTCATCATAGTTCAGCGCAGTGGGGGAAGCCCTGTAGCGTCAGTTTTTGATGGTAAAGGCAGGTATGTTATATTTAACAGAAAAGACTGAGTATGGAGGTGGTTGGAGGGCCAGAATCCCGCCTTTGAACCAGGCGAGTGGTGTTCGTGTCCCGTCTGAAACAAAAAGTGAACATTAAATGTCTTTATTGAAGTTACTAGTTACGCAAGTGACGTAAGTTAACTTAGGTGTTAACTGACATACGTAGTTATTATAACCCAAACCATGATCTTTTCCTAACCATAGCCAAGTAGTTTTGTTGCCTAAACTTAACCAAATTGCAACGTTTGACGACTTTAATAACGTGCCGTTTCAAAATGGGCGATGTTTGGAAACGCTTGCGTTTTAATTTGAAAGTCTGCAGTTACCGGACTTGAGCTGCATTAGTTGAACAGTCAAACCTTAAATTGAAATGGTATTTTCTAAATGTTTGCATCTGCCCAGCTCATAAATATCTGGTCAAGGGCTGCACCCGACTAAGGATCTACAGAGTCGAATCAGAATTGTCCTGCCTATAGTCGACTGGTAGTCGAATCATGTGTGTTTTTGTGCACGGCGATTGCGAGCCCGAAGCTAATCTGAGGCTTATTGTTGATCACTTTCTCTCTCTTTCTCCTGCCATTCACCAGTCTTGTGCAGAGTTTGCCGTACTGCCGACAACTACATGCACGTCGCGGTTCCTCTCTGGTCTATTTCAAGTTATTGGAAGAAAACTGGTAGTTCTATGTAAAATCAGACGTTGAGCACCCGCCATATCAATAAATGGCGCGATCCTTGTTTCACAGTCGAATCAGGCTCCGCCCATCGAAGCATCGACTCTTTGACTATCTGGGGTCAGCCCTTGTCTGGTTCTTATTGTAATTTCGATTTTAGCAAATAAGGCAACATTTAGGAAGATTTTTGTTTCAAATTTGAAAGGACTAACCAAAGTTACATCCTCTGAATCCAGTAAGACAGCAGAATAAAGACGAAGGAATGGATGCTGTTGTATTAAGATGTGACCAGTATAGAAGAAATGTGCCAAAGAAGATGTATCCTAATAAAAAGTCCTTTATTTAAGGGTCATACATAAGAAGCACGTCACTGAAGCAAACCATTTAATTCCACCTCCTGTTGCCAAGTGTGTCCAATTTGTCTCCATATAACACGGATCAATATACGCAGAGTTGTTGTATATGAGACCCCAGATTGAACAGTTTAGAGGAGAGATTTCCTCTGTTACTGCGGAATAAAGAAAAGCACCAAAATCTGAATTAGCCAGAAGGTCAGTGTCAGTATTGATTATGTAGCCTCATATTTATTAAATATTTATTGTAATAAGTAGTGAACATCAGCTGCCAGTATGGTTTCATATGTGAGACAGTGTGTATTGTGTTCGCAGCACGGTGTGTAGTCTGCTGGAGTTGTAAAGCCTTGTATGACTGAGTGTGTGTGTGTGTGTGTGTGTGTGTGTGTCCTCTTCCATTGGACATGCTGATACACTGAGCTGCTCTCTGAGGACCTGCAGTCATCTGAACAGGCAGTGTGTGTGTGTGCGCACATTCATTGTGTCGTTATTTACTCTGCCGTACAAACAAAGCAAGGTCACATTCAAGGTGACGTGATCTCACCATCTCTACCTTAACATGCAAACAAGTTATTTCCCCCCCCCCCACCACCCTCTCGCCCCCTCCCCTCTCTCTCTCTCTCTCTGAATAGGCAAATAGAGAACGAATGAGCAGCAGCCGCCCGACCAAAGTCAATTACAGCAGCCCTGGGGATGTCGTCTTAAACAATGCTATTAGTTTCTAATAGTTTTTAATTACTGGCCTTCTTTTTATATAAATCAACCCCTACTTTCTCTCTCTTTCGTCTCTGTCATGGAAAAACCTATTTGTGTCTGTAATTAAATGGAGGAGAGGGATATGAATTTAGTGGCCCTCGCTTCTCGTCTCTGACTGTTTCTGTTTGAGCGGCTCCTGATTAATGCCAATACATATTGCTTGAGATAACCATTTAGTGGTTAATTTAGCCAAATTTATTGCCTGCGTGCCGTCGCAGGGCGGAGCACAGGTTGGCGGGGGGGGGGGGGGTTGCCCTCTCCTGAGGCCACGGGGTCCTGTCGCAGTGTCACAGCACTATCTGGTGGAGAGTGTTGGGTACTGCAGCGCTCTCGGGCGTATGTTGTAATCATCCTTATCTGGAGGTAAATAAGCAAAAAAACAATGCATATGCAATGCAAATATTGCTAATCTCAAGTATCTGAAATAAACCTGTTGTGTAGAGGAGTAGGAGTTGATCAAGTTTGGTGAATGGTTAAAAACTTGTATCTAAAAACAGAGAGAGAGGTAGAATTAAAGGGGTGGAAAAGAAAAAAACAGGAAAGGTATAGAGACCTAAATTAAATAAATTAAACATTATCAAGTATATGATTGAATAAACAAATAAAATATATTGTCCACAATAAAAATTGTTCAACTGTTAAACTAATAATAAAATTATCTTTATTTTATTGGGGCAGCATTTATTTGTGATTTATTATTTCACAGTGCCATTTTTCCCAGCGATTGTCTTATTTCATAATTTCACTCAAAAAGTCTTCACCTTCATCAATGAAGACAAACAAGTGAGAACAAGACATATATGGGTCACCGCTAGCTAACTAGCTACTTCTAAGAAAAAAAGAGATGGGAAGTCTAATTAGAGAAATAACAACTGTTACTCAACGTATTTCATTGATTTATCTTAAAACACATTAACTGCTCCCAGCAATCGCAACCACAGCTTCTGTGTCGACGGCACTTACTGGTGATTGGTTGGGACATGACATAAAAGAAATCTGCTAACATAAACATGTGATGATGATAAAATGGATCAACAGTTCAGTAGGGCAAGAATATGTGCAGTTTATAGGTGGAGCAAAATTAGCTACCTTTCTCCAACAGTTGGTGACGACTTGAATGTATCCACATCAGGTAAACTCACTGCCCCACCACTGCAGTGTGTTTGTTGTCAATATTTCTGCAAAATACCATAAAAAAGTAGCCAGGCTGAACTTTGCCAGGCCTTCACTGGGTAGTCTATTCACCCTTATCAGAGACTAGATCCCTTTCTCATCCCAGGGTATCAAATACCGAGGCTTTGACACAAGGTACCCTTCGGTGTCCGTACAGGCCTTCAAGTAAGTCCATTGGAACCCATTTGCCGTCTGAAACTAAAAGTATTTAAAGTTTTTATTTATATAACTTTACATGCATGAGTTATGTCACCTAATGTACTTATTTCAACCAAAACCTAAAGCTCACCTCAAGTAGTTTTGGTGTCTAAACCTAACCAAACTGCGACCATTACACAACGTTAACCACATCTTAAAAAGGCGTTTTCATATGGATGCTGAAAGGTACCATGTGCGCTTTGTAAAGGGTCAGTATTGGACGCCGTGGGACGAGGAATGTGTTGAAATAATGGAAGGAAGTGGAGTTTATGATGAGTTATGAGATGAGCCGTAGCTAACTTGCAACTGATGTCTATACACTTGCTGTGTTGGTTGTTTGTGAATCATGCCTTATGTCATAAATATAGTATCTCACAAAAGCGAGTACACTCCTCACATTTTTGTAAATATTTGATTATATCTTTTATTATTATTATATTTTTCATGTGACAACACTGAAGAAATCATTCAACTTGAACGTCCTCATCAGACTGCTCACTTTCTACAGTCACCCTCTTCTGGCCTCCTGGTCCTGACAGAGACAGACAGATATCTGCGTGAAAAGCCACAGTCGGCATGCCGCCGCACGCTGCTTGTTCCTGTAAAGCCGGGCCGCTCTGTGAAAGCACACATGGTTGCGGGATAAAGGCCTTTTCACACGTGATGAAGCTCTAAACTTTTGTTCAGTATGAAGAAGCGAATGCGACATAAAGGTGGATATTCTTTCCGTGCTGACGCCCACGCCCTTACAAATCTACGCCAATCAAACACAAGTAACATGAAAAGAACATAAACAACAACCAATGAACGCCTCTAATCGTGTGTTACACAATTTTAGATACCAGATGTTCTGTCGATTTATGCTACCTATTGATGTGCTACTTAGCGGTTCTGCGCATGACCCGCAAGCGTGGTCTTTTTCCACGGCCATAAATCTGTGGAACCTTGCTAGCTGTTGGGCATGCCGTCAAGACAGTAGCTGATGGTCAGCAATATCAAAATGTAATCATTATTAGTCTATCAGAATACGCTACCCCTGATATCTTAAATAAAGATGGCATAATATAGTATTTAAACATGCTCCCCATCTCCTTACAGTACACATGGAGTGAGTAGTGGTGCAATATAAAATGATTCAGACGTCATGATGATTCTATGATAATACTGTGAGAGTTATAACTTTATGGGATTAGAAATAGGAACACATAAGGTAGCATTTTTCGACAAGGCAGCATATATTGTCAGAACACCGGTCTGCTGTTAATTACAGTAAAATAGATATTAAATGCCAAATATATTTATAGCCTTCTACATTTGGCCAAACGGAAAATCCACCCACATTTGGTGGGTGGCGGGTGTTAATTTTTATCCCTGGCGCCAACCGCTATCAGGAAAACTTTTAAACTTGTTAACATATGAGCATAAAAACAAAACATATCGTGGAAATGTGTGTATGGAGTGTATTGTCTCAGGCCTATCAGAGATGCACAGCAACATGAAAAGACAGCAACACACACACAGAGGCTGGCAGTGTGTGTTGGTCTGATTAATGACGGCGGCAGCAGAGCAGCTCTCAGCCAGCTGTCACATGACATCTGATGACTGTCTCGCTCTCTCTCACCCACTTTCTGTCTTCCTCTCTCGCCCTCTGTCCAGCTCTTCCTCTGTTATTTTTTTTTTCTCATGTGATGAATTCGCTCCTCGGTCAGTGTGAAGTCCAACAGTTAGGAACGGCCAGAATATCAAACAAAATCCGCCATGAAATAACAACCCCCCCCCCCCCCCCCCCCCTCTCTCTCTGTGTTTCTATGTCTCTCTCTCTCTCTCAGTGATGAATAAGGGTCAGTGTGTGACAAAGTACTACCGGTGGATCCAGAAGAACGGGGGTTACATCTGGATCCAGTCCAGCGCCACCATCGCCATCAACGCCAAGAACGCCAATGAGAAGAACGTCATCTGGGTCAACTACGTCCTCAGGTCAGAGGTCAACTTGGCTTGGTCGTCATCTATTGTCTTTCACAAATGGAGATATATGAAAAAGCAGATTAATTAATTAAAAAATTATGCACACAAGTACAAGCATAATCAAACAATAGATGAACGACTGGATGCATATATGCAACAAATTGATGTGCTAAATTGATATATTAAAAGGGAATAATACTGTGAAATTACACAAATGCACATGAAATAGAAGGATATTGCAGGGGGGAGTTAACATTCACTGCCGTAAGCTATTTTATTGTGTATATATTGTGTATAAATAAGGAAATGTTTTGTGAGTAACTGAAACAAACCGTCTTTCTGTGATGTTATCACAGTAATCCAGAGTATAAAGACACGCCCATGGACATCGCCCAGCTGCCCAACCTGCCCGAGAAAACATCTGAGTCCTCCGAGACCTCCGACTCTGAGTCAGAGTCCAAAGAAAACTCTGGTGGGTATCTTGGGATTTTCCCTGTTTTTATATAATATTCAGACTAAAACATTCTCTCTAACACACAACATTCTTATAAAACCTATATGAGTCCTTACAAGCACCTCTTCAGGCTTTACCAGTGTAACCAGCAGTGAGAAATACAGCCCGAATAAGAGAAGCCAAAGATATTTTATCAGTTGTTGCCAGTGTGCAGTCTGTGCCAGGCTGGATGGTGATGAACGCCAACAGCTGCAGGGACTGAGCACTCACTGGCAGGGCTGCAAACCGCCACAAAATGACATAAAGCACGGCATAACGCCACAAAATACCTCCAAACTTCACACAGCTACACAAAACACCTCAACAAAGAGGCCACAACGCGCCACAGAACGCCCGCCAAAACACCAAAACAAAACAAATGGAAACGAAATCCCAGATTTGACAGCATGACACCAACATGCTGCTGCTTCTCAACATTTTATGTCTGTGAAAGCCAAAAATTAAGGTGTTGCCAACATAGCGCTAGATTTGGCGACTTTTTTGGGGACCTTTGGTGGAGATCTCCCTTGGTTTATCTTGACTTTTAAAGTTTGATAATTGGTGTGATACCAAATCAAAGTTAAGGCTAGCGTTAGCTCTTTCTTGGATTTGGGAGTTTCTTGAGCTGTTTATTAGATTAATTATCGAAATGACAAAATAAGAATAAATAAGATATTAAAAATACTGACCTCTGAATTTAGATCCTGAAATACAAATAAAGGATTACCAACATTTCAAGCAGCCAATACTGAAGAAGTTGTTCACGCACTGCCAGTATAGTTGAATTTAAACCAATACAGGACCTCCACCTTGAGCATAATATTATCAAGTCCTGCAGCCTGCGTTGGCATGATGAGAATCAGTGCCAGCTGTTATTCTTGCTGGAGGAGAATGATTCTGGCACGCTGTCGGCTGTAAACTGATGCCAGCTGCTGCGGGAGGTGGCCAGCTTCAGCCGGGCTCCAACAGGCCCCGGGGTGCTCAGGCTCAACATATTCTAAAATGAGATATCTGGCTTTTGACCTTTTTTCTGTTAGGATGCAATCTACACGACCAGAGAGGAGACAAAGAGGCCTTTTCCTCTGCGTTTGTATTATAGTTGTTTTGTTTTTTTTAGTAGTTAAATACACCATAATATCAATGACGTTAACAAATAACTGCTGCCCCAAATACTCACTAGAGCGCACCACATGTGGATTAATCCGCTGCTGAAAATAGTCCCCAACAAATGCACTTTCCTCTTGTCTGTAAATTACCAGTGGTGGACAGTAACTAAGTACATTTACTCAACTGTACTAAATTTGAGGTACCTGCACTTTACTTTACAGTTTTTTCTGCCAGTTTCTACTTTTACTCCTCTACATCTCAAAGGGAGATTACTTTACAAAGTAAGCTTTTTACACACAAAATACAAAAAGAGTTTATAAAATATGATGTTTTGTTTTAAATTACACAAAATGTGACGATATACTGCTTTTAATTATTTACATTTCATTCATTTAGCTGACACTTTATCCAAAGCCACTTACAATTGCTGTATATGTCTGGAGCAACTAGGAGTTAAGTGTCTTGCTCAGGGACACAATGGCGTCTCACAGTGGATTCAAACCCGGCTCTACTGCGCCGTCACCACCCACCATTTGAACTTAATGTCAGTTAGGTTGAGGTTTGGACTGTCGGTCAGACAAAACAATCATCATGGAGGTCTCACTTTGGGGTCTGGGTTATTGTAAAATGATGGCATTTCTCACTATTTTTGGAATTTTTACAATCAATCAATTAAGTGAGAAATTAATCAGAGGAATTCGTAATGAAAATAATTATTAGTTGCATTCTGATAAATACCAACAAAATACCAACTTCACCAGTAAAATCCTGCTTTTGGATAAATGCATAAGGAATAATAATCTCATGATATAATATATACTACTACAACAGTCACAGTGGACATTTTTCTGCATCGAGTACTTTTACTTTATTACTTTGAGTTCATTTTCCTGGTTGTACTTACATACTTTTATTTAAGTAACATTTTCATTGCAGTACTTTTACTTTTAACAGACTACTTTTATAGTGTGCTGTTAGAACTTTTCCTTAAGTAAAGGATCTGAATACTTCGTCCACCACTGGAAATTACCGAGCCTTTTTAACATGAAAATATACATTCGTGAGTTGTTTTTAAAGACTTACGTCTCGAGTAGAAACCAGTAGGCTTGGAGATACAGACTAAGTCACTGCCTACCACCAAGTAAAGCTTCGTATCCTTTGCTTTTAAATAACCTTAATTTCTTATTGTTTTAAAATTGTTATTAATTTAAATTAAGTAATTATTTTATTTTACTTTACTCTCTTGTAACACTTGCCTACAAAAAACTGTAAACTATTTTTGTCATCTACATATACATGTAGTTAGTTTTTTTGTACTGGTGTATGAAATGTGCTATAGTACAAATAAAGTTGCCTTGCCATGGTTGGATTTGGTCCCAAACAAATATCCAACGTTATTGCATTAAAGAAGAATATGTGAGTGTGAGGTAGAAGAGAAAAGAGGTGATTTTTCTTTCAACTGTTTTTAACTGCCTTCACTACTCTCCTGTTGTGCAAAATTTTAAGGGAACTTTAAGAAGTCAGATTCAACTTAACTGTAAAAGTCAAAGCAGCAGAAGCCAAGATTTCCTGAGTTTGAGTCAAATTCTTCTCGTAATGCATTTTGATGTCTTTGTTTAGACCCTACCTGCCTAGTAGCTTGCAAATGTCACATTCCTGGTTTATAAGGAAGGCTTTCTGTTATAAATCCAAGCCGAAATAACAACAATAAACCCTCAATAAAAAAAATTCAATCATCCAATCAAAAATCCATATTTCCATTATTTTTATTGAAAGGCCTGTCTCCATCTTGATAAAGTTTGGTGAACTGAGGAAACACCAGGGACAACAATGGACAGGACTTTATAGTTTTAGACCTGACAAATCCTGATATGTGGTACTGTGGAAGTGTTCTCAATAAACCAAACCAACCCCTCCCTGGGAAACACTTAAAACTGCAGGTGTGTTTTTGATTCCAGCCCGAGAATAAATCTGTTTTCTCAAAGCACACTTAATGTAGATACAAGGTTTTCCCCAGACAAAGCAATTGAGTCGACATTTCAGGTGCCATGAGGGAGTCAGAGCGTTGCCAGCTGGGCAGCCGCTGCCCTCAGTGTGTGCTGGCAGGGTTTGGTGTGTGTGTGTGTGTGTGTGTAATGGGCTGGACCGAGCCAACATGCCTGAACAGCAGCAGCTACAGATACTGAACACACATCAGGGCATCCACAACACAGCACATGGAAATCCTGTCTGGAAAAATAAAACGATTACTACTCCTGAGATTCACTGCTGGAGAATACAAATCCGCAAATAGTGTTTTAATGCCACATTCACTTTTTTTCCTTCAGAATAATTTTAAGTGTTCCACCACTTTGATCCCAGGTGAAAGATCTCAACAAATATTGAATGGATTACCGTGATTTTTTTTTGTATAAACATTCAAGTTTCCAAGAGAGAGAAAAGGCACGTGGAGACTACACGACTTTCAGCGTCAACTTCAACTTGCTGTCTTGTAACGGGAGTCTTTAAGGCCCCATCTACACTACTCCGTTTTAGTTTAGGAACGGAGAAATAAAACAAACACGATCTCCGTCCTCACCAGCGTTTTAGCTGCGCATCCGAGTTGATCTCTGTCTATACTAAAACGACTGAAAACGCACATCTAGTGGCCGTTCACGTACAACACCGGGCGTGCAGGTGTAAACATGAAGCAGATGATCTCTCTCTTCTGTAGTTACAGAAGGTTTGGCAAAATAATAAAGTAATGCAGGCGCAGAACCACACCAGAATTTTTTTTGCATGGACCAATAACGAGCTGTGACTGAATGGAACACGGGAGTTAAAAACGGGTGTGGCGGCGGAAAGCAGACTGGGAGTCATCGCAAAGTAAACGGCGACATGCACAGTAACCTACAAGTGTAGGCTGTAAGTGTTATTTGCACGGTACAAGATATTTTAATAAAAATACCAACGCAAAAACTCTGTCAGTAGCACCGTGTGTGTCTGCTTTGCATGAGATCCAATCAGAGAGCCAAACGTGAGCATCTGCGTCATCGTTTCTAAAGTTCTCCGTTTTTTCCCGTCTTCACTAAAACGCTCTCTGGAGTTTAAAAATGAAAAAAGGGGTCGGCAGCGTTTCCAAACTTCTCCGTTATAGGTCTTCGTTTTCGCCATTTTAATCTGGACAGGAGGTGCAAACCTAGCAAAAGGTCTCCGTTTTAAAACGAAGACGCAGTAGTGTGGATGGGGGCCTAAGTCGGTTTGGCGTTCACACTATGGGACTGATTGGCGACACGGGGTCACACACTACACGAGCTGATAATGACACCTGGCGCCTGGTCTCCAAACTATGTTTTGTCAAAAAAAACATAAGGGAAAAGTGACTGTGAGGGTAGCGGAGTGGTGGGGGGAGGGGATTATGGTGAGAAAGGATTACCACAGGCGGGCAGCTCGGATAATCTGAGCTACAGGGAGAGTTGGAGGGGAGTAAAAAGTGTTTTGTAATGAATGAGCATGCGAGACATCTGTCTGGCGTCGGCGGTGTGCCGGCGAGCCGTTTTGATGCGTCATTGAGTAGTTCAATGGCGAGCACCGATCAATCACAGATTTGCTCCTGATCACAGCCCGACGGTCAGTGAGCTCAGCGACTGGACAGTCGGGCTTAAAATTGTGTATTGTGAACTAGGCTTGGTGATCTGACCGTTCCTGGAGACCCAACATCAGGACAAAACCTTTGCTTAAACACGAGAAATATCAACATTTCCTGATCGTATTCCTGCTCCCCAGAAGACAAATCCTTTGGATTATAATATCATGTTATCTTTCGTCTAGTGCAACCTGGACATGGTTTTTAGCTAAATCAACAGGATGTTTTCTCAAAACTTGCTAATATGGTGATGTTTAGCAGGTATAATTTGCACCATTTTCCCCATTGTAGTTTAGCATGTTAGCACAAAAGGTACAGCTGAGGCTGAGAGGAAAGTCTTAGATTTGGAGGTATTTGTTTAATAAGCAAAGTACTTGACAAATTAAAGTGTTGACCTGATGATGGTGGTCCAGAAATCCATCAAGTAGCTTTGGAGACTTTTCAATTTCCACTGCCGATGTCAACCTGGCACTAAAGAAAAAGTTAGGGGATCGGTAATAAGGATTTATCCTCTGGGGACCATGAATGTCTGTACAAAATGTCGTGTCAATCCATCAAATATTTATTTACCAAAGTGATCGACAGACCAACCATTGCCATTCCTGAAGCCATGTCGCTGTAGCGTGGCTAAAAGTGACCTGTTGTTGGCGTCACAGACCGCAGTGTTCTTCAATCAATCATCAAGCGTTCATTGTCGTTTAAGTTTTACTTACTTAGTTTACCTTTCTTCCCAACAGACAATGAGAACGCCAAGTCCGAGGGAAAGTCGGGCCACCAATCAGAACGCAGCGAGGATCCAGAGACAGACAGCAAGCGTCAGCAGCAACCGGGCCAACCACATTGCTCCTCCGAACAGGAAATGAAGCGCCAGGAAGAAGGAGACAGTTCGAGTAACCCCGAGAGCCAGGACAGTGACGACAGTCTGGAACCTTCAGATGGAGAGGGAGAAGAACAGGAGGAGGCAACGGGGGGAGGAGGAGGAGGAGGAGGAGGAGGAGGAAGGCTTGGCAGGTTAGCAGGATTGGGTGGGTTAGGGGGACTGGGCGCCATCGGAGGACTGGGCAGTCTGGGAGGGTTACATATAAAAGTAGAGCACTACGGAGAAGGGGACGAAGTACAGCTTCAGAACTCGCAAACTTCTTCATCAGAGGAAGAGGAAGAAGAGGAGGACGACGATGACGATGAGGAAGAGGACGGGGGGGTGCAAGATTGCGACAGTGCCAATGCCGGGAGCAAGCTCCAAAAGAGGCGGAAGAGGAGGAAAGTACAGAAATGGGACGGATCCCGGAGTAGGAGGCTCCGTCTCTCCTCAAACACACCTAGCCCCGTTTCCATGGGCGATACCACACAGCTGATTGACCCCTCACAGGCCACAGGCTCCTCCCACCTTCTCGCCTCCACTGACTCGCCAAACAGTTCAGGTGCAACGTCGTCTGTCCTGAAAATCAAGACGGAGATGGCAGAACCGATTAACTTTGACAACGACAGCAGCATCTGGAACTTCCCACCCAACAGAGAGATTTCCAGAAACGAGTCCCCGTACAGCATGACCTCCAAGCCGTCCGCTCCGGGGAGCCACGAGACCTTCCCCTCACCCCAGGGAGGCTCTCTCCAGGTAGCCATCCCCGAGTCCGTCCTCACCCCTCCTGGAACCGAGGGAGGAGCAGGAGGAGTGAGGAAGCCTCCTTACAATGGAAGCTCTGCCCCATCCTCTGCTTCCAGCGCTGCGAGTTTAGTTCCTCCGTCCAGCGCCTCCTCTGCCGACCCCCTGTCCCCTCCACTCTCCGCCTCCCCGCGGGACAAGCAACAAGGCACTCCCACCACCTCTTCTTCATCCTCCTCCTCCTCCTCCTCGTCAACCTCTTCCTCCTCACTGCTGTACTCTGGCGACCTCGAGGCGCTACAGCGTCTGCAGGCCGGTAATGTTGTGCTCCCGTTGGTGCACAGGGTCACGGGGACTCTGGCCTCCACCAACACGACAGCTCCCCGGGTCTACACCACCGGGACCATCAGGTACGCACCGGCGGACGTCACCCTGGCTATGGCGCAAGGCAACCTCCTCCCAAATGCTGCCATGAACTTTGTCGACAGCTCGGGGTTCGGCCTGGACCCTAAGACGCCCATGGAGATGCTCTACCACCACGTCCACAGGCTCAACATGTCGGCGGCGGCAGCCGCCGGCCCTTTTGTCGGATCTCCGGCTGCCACCGCCGGGAACGGCGCCCTGGGAGGCCAGATGCCGACCGCGGCCAATGTCTTCACCACAGCTGAGGGACTTTTCTCGACGCTACCGTTCCCGGTGTACAGCAACGGGATCCACACCACGCAGACAACTCTGGAGAGGAAGGAGGATTAACGCAAAACGTTCAAGACCGTATTACTGTGTTTCTGGAATCAAAGTAAAAGACTACTCACTAGTAAAAGAAGAATGAAAGACTATTTACTTGCTATCTTTAATCAACACAGCACTGTGTTTCCGAGAGGGGACAAAGGACAGGAAAGGATGACAAATGTACTCTAGCACTTTGAATCTGAGCAACTGAGCTTGTGTAATAGACATGAATGACCCTCAAACATGTCCCCCTTTTCTATCTTTTTTCTCTCTCCTCATCCTCTTCTCCTCCTACTCTCTCTTCTTGCGATCAGCAACCTTTTTTTTTTTCTCCTGAACATATGAACACACAAAAAAAAATTCTTTACTGTAAAGAATTCCTTTTTTGCCTACAGAGAATTCATATCGCCTGAGGACTCCGCTGGAGCCTGACGGGGATAATTTTTATTATTTGACTCGTTTCTGTTGCATCTTTATGAAGATGCTGATTGTGTGTATTTAAAGGAGGACGGTACAGGGATTTGTAACGGACAGAAAACTCTACGTGGCGCTCCTCCGTACGTTCCTTGATGTGATCAAGGCTAAAGAACGTTTTTAATCAGAGAAGAGGGAGCTCTCTTGCGCCCGACAAAAGGTCTCAGAGATAATAATCTTTTGAAAAAAGGTTTTTGAGGACGTTTCTCGATTGAGGGAATAGTTTAGAGAATTAATGCTGGTTTTTTTTTGTTTGTTTTTTCCTTTTTTTTATTATAAAATATTGTAGCTCAGATTTAACTTACGAATCAAGCATTAAGAAGAAAAAAAAAAAGCAATTTCAGCCGGGTTATGACCTGTGAATTATCGAATGTTACTACTTCCTCTTTTATCCCAGGAGTTTACCTACAGGTCTCGCACCAAACATAACCTCCTCTGCATCTCTTCCCATCTCGATCTCTCTTACCTTTCACTCTGTCTACCTGATCTTTAATCTTTCCGTCTACATTTCTACCTGTCAATCTACGAATTCATGGTGCTACCGACCGTCCAGTAACCCTGATTCAGCTGGCTGATGTGGGTGCTGTAAACGAACCCACAGCTCGTTGACAGACTGATCGTGTTTTGTTTTTTTTTGTTTTGTTTTGGAGGGGGAACAGTTCTCAAATGTTCTTTTGTTTGTGTTTTTTTTTTCTCATCTGACCTTCAGGAAAGTCAGAAACACAGCGAGAACCTTAGAACCTCTAAATCAGCAACACCATCTCCATGTTTCACCCTACATGTCCCTCCTTCGATTGTCTAAACGTTAGTCGCCACGAGGGACAGTTCTGCAGGCCAAAACATGGAGCTGATTGGTTGAATTTGAGGCTATATAGTGTTTTTCTGTATTTTCTAACGTAATCACTTTTAATTCTCAGTGAGACTGAGGCTAATACTCTAGCAACGCTAACTTGAAAAATGAATGTTGAAAACCTCGACCGGCTCCTGTTTGATCACTGTCTTGTTTTATTTTGTACAGTTACTTTTGTAGTTTTTATTTTTCCTCCTCCTCCTCTTCTTCTTCTTCCTAAACCAGAATCACCTCCACAAGATTTTACTGAACAATCCACTCTCTTCCATTTCATCACCGGACCCTGTGATTTAAAAAAAAAACAACAAAAAAAAACACATATCAACAAGGAGATTGTAATAAAGACATGCATTTTCAATCAATCAATCTATCAAACAATCAATTCAATAACTATGGAAAAAAATAAGGATATACATTTTTTTGAGGAAGAGAAAAAAAAATCACATTCCTTTAAATAATGTTGTCTTTGTCGTCGTTCTTCTGTTTTGTGTTTTTTCTTCCCCAGCCTCCGTTGCCAAAAAAAAAAAAAAAAAAAGTGTTACTCTCACAAGTTTGGTGTTTTTTAAAAGCACTGTGATTCTCGTTCATCTGTATTTTTTTTTTTCTTCTACTTTTTTGGTAAAAAGAGAAAAAAAAAAGATGAGAATAAGTAATAACTAAAACAGTAAAAAAAAACAAACAAACAAAAAAAAAACTGTCACAACATCCATCTTTTTAAAGTTGACAGCCCCGTCTTTACCATCCTGTCATCCTTATTACCCAGTGTGATTAAGCCGTAAAAACGTGTTACCGATGTGTTTAGTGTCACTGGCTGTCAAAAAGTCTTTCATGGCGACTTCTCTCTCTGTGTGTGTTGACTATATGCAGTATATACTGAGCTACTGTAGCTGTTTTTGTCCTTTGTCTTCTCTGTGCTCTCTCTAGTGTGGGGGGGATGGGCGGGGCTTAGAGAGGGGGGGGAGGGGTCTATGGGATGATTGACATCCCAAAAATGACAAACCCCCCCTTTCTCTGTTTCCCCCGTCTCTTTCTCTATCTCCCTCTATCTGCAGTCTTAGTGAAACCAGTGGAGGTTTGTGGAATTTCGTGTTCGGTGGCCTTTGCAAGAAACAAAAAAACATTTGTAGAGTCCACCTTTTTTTTCGCTGCTTCCTTTTTGTCTTTGTAAAACCCCTTTTTTTTTGTTTGTTTTTTTTGTTTGGTTTTCTAATCCTCCTCTCTCCTTCCCTCTCTGCTATTGCTTTTTGCTGTTGTGTAGTCTTATACAAACCTCTTTATCTTGCTGTCCTTTCTCTCAGAGATGAAAAGATTCTTTAACTAGCTCAAAGGTTTATGGAGCCATGTTTTTGCCGCCAAGGAATTCTGGGAAACACAGTTTCCAGCTCTTGCATATACAAAGTACTAATAAATATTTACATTATATAGAATTCAATTATGATGAGGAAAAGCCTAAAGTAGCATTTTAGTCCCGGACGAACCGTAAAGGCCTCAGTTGTGAAACATTTCCCAGAGTCCCTTGGGGCTTCTTGTGTGCATTGGGTGTATTTCATTGGTTCCCACCGAACTTGTTGACTTCCTGCGCAAACTTCTCTCACGGGACAAACAAAGTTACACAAGTGGTTCAAAGGGGGAGAACAAAAAAAAAAAATATCACAGTACTATTTCAGGACACGTAATAAACGGTTTTAAAGATTTCTAAAGAAATTAAAAGAAGAAAAAAATATTTCGCACTATAAATCTATTTTTATAGGTGTTTTGGAAAACTGAACTGCATGTTTAGTAAGTTCGTCCGATGCGTTTCACGTGATCGATCCCGAGTTGTTTTTTGTTTATTTTTGGTCCAGCGGTTTTTGTGTTTTTCTTTTAAAGTCTGTCGATCCCAAACGGGGACGCGATGGAGGCCTGTTGGAAGAATAAAGTCTGTATTGTCAAACCGACCCGGGCCTCTGATCTCCCCTTCACATCAGGAAAAACAATCTGTAGCGTCTGTGCTTTCTGTGAGGAATCAATGTCTTGTTACTGCGACTAACATGTTAAACAACAACAACAACAAACAAACAAACAAACAAAGCAGAATATGAAACTTAACGATGGATTAATTTATTTTTGTGTTCAATAAGGGGGATGGGATTTGGGTGGCTCAATCTGTCGATTGTTGGTGGGTCGTTTGTGGTGTCATTTCAGGAGCATTTTGTTTCCGCGCTCCTCTGGATTTTAGCGTTTTCTACTTTTGCGTGAAAACAGGGGGGCGGGGCACAAACGAATAGCAGGGCCCCATTTGGTAAAGACGAGGGGGTTTGATAGGGGTTGGGGGCACATAACTCAGATGAAACCAGGAAATACACCCACATGTAACAAAAACCAAACAGCCGGTCCAAGCTGTTTCAATGTTTTTTCTGTGTTTTATGTCGAAAAATGAAAACTTTGCTGGTGATTTTAAAAACGTAAAAACCTTAATCACAGCTGCTGTCAAAAATACATAGTGTTTAAGAATTACAAATATTGAAAAATCACTTCATTTACCTGTGAAGAAACTGTGTCTGTGTTTTTAACTATTTCTTGTACAATTATACAGATTCTTTTATGAGGAACTTGGTGCCAAGTAGCTGAAATACGGGAGAGAGGGAATCTCTTATTATCAATGTTAACAGTGTTATTAAATTCTAAATACAAACAAATTAAAATATTAAAAAAGAGAAAACTATGGTACATTTCTATTTTTTTTGTTTTGATTTTTTTTTTTTTTCCTCACAGAAGAGGAGAAAAAAAACCACATGACTAACTGATGCTAACTTTGAGTGCCTGGCTTATTTTTTATTATTATTTTCAAAAGACATCTTTTTGAGTTCATTTACCATGAATAATGCTGCAAATCTGAAAATGTACATACTTCATTTTTATAGCAGTTGTTCTTTTATAAGTTTACTAGGTTCTCATCCGTTCAGAGGAACATGTCACATACATGGTTGTCTTTCTGTAACCCGGTTTTGACCATCTTACAGGTGCCATATTCATAATAAAAATTTCTCTCGAATTTGTTACCAGATTGCATCATTTCTTCTGTTTGACACATTCAGCCATCCCGCTCCTCGCCAAAATATCTCAGTAAGCTGTCAGCGTTTCTATCTTTCAGTCCTGCTTTCTCCCTCTTCCTTCGTCTATTCCTTTTTCTGTCTTCGCCTTTTCTTTCCTGTTTGTTTTTCTGGTTTCTGTTAAGAAAACTCTGCTTACAGAGACTGAATGGCGAAGAAGATTGGGGCCTCGTGAAATCTTTGTGGTGTGAGATTAAAGAAGAAAATAATCTTAGAACCTCATAGATGGGTGGATAGGATCGTGGAGAGGACAAAGAAAAATACTGAGGCGAAGATAGACAAAAGTTTTCCTCTAAAACATTCATTTTTCTTCACCTTGACCTTCCTCCCAGCGTTTTGTTGGAAAGATCAGAGCCGGCGCTGCAGTGAGGGAGGCCCTGAGGCGTTTTAAACGAAGCTCCTGTCCTGCCTGGAAACCTTCGCACCTCCAGACAGCCAATCAGGTATGTTTATCTGCAGCGGAGAGAGGTGGATACGTCACCTGGTCGCTGGGAAAATACCATTAACTGCTGTGGTGACAGATGGCGTGTCCTGATCAGCCTCTGCACTTTCTATTGGGATCTGGGGTTTGCTTCACCTTAAGAGTCTCGCTGCTGGTGAAATCACTGCTGTAATGGTGTCCCACTTTATTACACGCTGCCCACCTTATGTTCCAGAAGGTACAGTCAGCTGCTGAGTGCCGCGGCAAGATTGGGCCTGGTAGAAACACGAGCCCCTTGTGGTCCAAGGAACCATGGAACCAGAAGAACTTATGTCAGGAACTAGGAGCCTTTCAAGGAACTCGCTGCGTTTCCACCGCAGGGACCAGGGTCTAAATTAAGTTCTGAGGACTCTATTTTACCCCCCAAAAAAATTCCCATATCGGGGATAGTACTTTCCAAAAGTGCTGGAACTTTGGGGGGTGGGGCTTGCAGAGCTTAACACTTCTGATTGGGCGAGTGGAGGCTATTCGCTTGGGCATTTTGAATCTGATTTGCTACTACTGCTCGTCTTTTCCACCATCGTCGATCACACTTGCAAACCAATAAATCCCGATCAACAGCAGCACAACTTGAATCTCCTCCACGGTTACTGTGCTGTTGCAGTGTGGCATAAATAACGATGCCTGTCCGTCGCTTTGTGTGGCGTACGTCAGAATAAGAACATGCCAAATCTTCACAGGTCTTTAGACCGCGGTGGAAACGCACGCAACAATGGGCTGAAGGAACCTTTTAGTTCCTTGAAAAGTAGTTCCTGGGACTAAAAGTTCTGGGTACGCGTCTGAAGAATCATGAAGATTAGAAGAATTTGGCCAATGAAAAGGAAGCATTCAGAGTAGAAAACTGCCCACAGTAGATAATCTGCAGAGTGTTTGGTGGTCAAAACGGCTAACAGACGCCACAGAAATCAGACTGAACAAACTTTGCTGGTTACAGTCGCGGGCTAATATGATAGTTCAGTGTTTGGTCCTCGCTAGCTTTTCAAAAAGCGACAAAAATACTAAAAACTTATATTTGTTATTCATTGTTTTTCACCATCTTGATCAGTTTTCGAAAACTACGGCGGACGCAGCCGCGCTGGTTTATGGGTAATAGTCAGCATCAAGTCACCATCGATGCGGCCTTCAAAACTGGTCGTTACGGGGACAGTTTGAAGGCTTCTTACACGACAGGAAGAGATCGTTCGAGCCGTTTCGAACACAGCCAACATGAAATGTTCGACCCTCATCCTGATATGGATAGATTACTTCCTTGTTTTCTGAATGAGGCGGTACACAAGTTTAAGTTTTTAGCACTTGAAACTTTTGTACAGAAACTTAATTTAGACCCTTGATCCTCTGAACCTCTTAGTTCTCCAAAATGTTCTTGTTCCCCTGATAAAGTTCCCATGTAAAGTGTGGAACGCTGGGAACATCTTACCCTCAACGGTCACCATATTGGCAACATAGGGGAAGGACCAGCAGCCTCTTGTTTTTGTTTGTTTTTTTTAACGTGAAAATGGCGGCCAAGGTGCAGCGGTTACGATAGCACGTACAAACAAATAAAAGTAAAAACACTTTCATTTTTAATAACAATGAAAAGTGTAAAGTAAGATAAAAAAGTCAGCAGATATTTTGGCGAGTGACAAATGTTGGCGATATTGATCCACCCGGTTACAGTTCAGCAAGTCCTCCCATCTAAACAACAACATAGGTCAGTTATCTATTTCCCCCATGTGACATACATGAGCGTTTCCTAAATAATCGCCCCTACCAATGCCTCCCAAAACGACACATTTGAGAGTTAACTACGTGAGTCACATGACCTACATCACCAAGCCGTTCTCACTCCCCAACTAGTCACAAATGGACCCATGGTCAAGACCCATCGATGTGAGTTTGTAACGCACTGGGGATCCCTATAGCGTCATAGTTCAACGCAGTGGGGGAAACCCTGTAGACCAGGAGACCGGGGTTTGTGTCCCGTGTGGGGGGAAAAAAACCCGTCAACATTAAATACTTTTCTTGAAGTTAGGCAAGTGAATTGCGTAAGTAACGTTAATTAACATGTTAACTGACATACGTAGTTATTTTAACTCAAACCATGATCTTTTCCTGACCCCAACCAAGTACTTTTTGTGTTTATTTTGAAAGTGTAAGCAAACGTTGCGTATGTGTTGTTGCTAACTTTACCGGATGTTGCATATATGTTGTTGCTAAGCGTTGCTAAGTTGACCGCAGAGCCCTAAACGTCTAAAAATGACCCAAAAGGGGTATCCGTGGCGTTCAAAAGCGACGCCAAAGGGCCTTGACCAAGCCTCAATATGTGACGGGAGTGAGAATGTGTTGACATCACACGACATTAAACACGTGGGTTAAAATTGTGCAACGGTCACAGATTGGTTAGGTTTTAGGTAGTGTTGTAGTGAAGACCGCCCAAACCGAGACCAAGTCAAGACCAAGACCAGAGTTTATTGAGACCGAGTCAAGACCAAGACCAGTTCCCCACATTACATGACACACAATAAAATGTGGAACGAGGTCAGAGGTGCTTCTCAAATTGATCTGAAAGATCCACTTTCCCATTAAAACACCCACATGCAAACACTAAGAGCTGAAATCAACATAAGCATCTTTATTCAACACTCCTTTTCCTTGTTTACCATCACGTGGAGGGGGGACAGTCCTTAACGGGAACAACACGTTTAATTAGGGTTATTGGTTGCATTTGAAGCAACACGTTTTCCATCAAAGTTATGATGTTAACAAATAAATCAGACAATGCAAAAGCAATTTATTCCCAAAGTTATGGTCTCGAAATAAAATCCCGAGTCCTCAATGTCCGAGACCGAGACAAGACCATCAAAAAGTGGTGTTAAGACCAGTCTCGAGACTAAGACCGGTCTCAAGTACTACAACGCTAGTTTTAGGCCCCAAAAACTATTTAGTTAGCTTTAGGAAAACGTTGTGGTTTGTAAATGACCTAAGTCGTGTGAACAGAAGTCAGTAAACCTCAAAATAACATTTACTTTGTTTCACACGGGACTCAAACGCCGTTCCGCTGAGTGAAAGTCTGTGGTTTGACCCATCCGACCCCCCCCATCCTGCACGTCGCCCGATCTCCTGTTTTGCTACCCTTGCACGGCCACTAGAGACCTAAAAATGAGTCATAACCTGCTGCACAAACTATCCATATTGTCATTTTTCTGGTGAGGACAGTCTCTACAATTTGCTATTAAAAAGAAGACACAACGTATCCTATACAAGTACAATTTTGGCTGTATTATTTGTGTCCCCTTCGAATATTGCTCTAGAGAAAGTTTATTGTCCCCCCCTACTATTGAATGAAATTTCCGCCCATGCTGGTATCCAGTCCTCCTCGCCTCTCACTTTTATTATTCCCCCCTCTCTCTCTCTTGCCTGTATCTCCTCCTCCTCCATGCAGTAATAAGAGCGGAGAGGTCAGTCAGTCGACCCTCTGAGGCCGACCAGCCAACTTTAAATATTTCACACTATTTTAAATGAGCGCACATGAATCATAGATCACAGGCAGCGCTGGTGTGTGTGTGTGTGTGTGATGAGGTGCTCCAACCTGAAGCTCCTTCTAATAACCTCTGGCTGTCCGTCTCAGTGAGGAGGTCTGATGTGGAATTTAGATCCGACAGCGTCAGTCGTCCACCGGAGGCGTAACGAGCGGCCTTTCATCATCGGCCGTGATGGACGGATGATGAAACAAAGCGTTGGAGATGAAAAACGCACCGCTTTTTCATCTGCGCTTTCACAGGGGCTGATCTCCCTAATTCCCAACATGCACCAGAAGTCAAAACATCACAAAAATCTGTACAAGTATTTTTGGAGACACGCCGTCGCTACCGGAGACATGATGTGACGTTTAAAGTTCCTGAAGAAAAATCAGTCCTGTAATGTTCCTACAGGGAGTCTGACCGACTGTGCTGCTTTATTATATTTATTTAGGACCAGCGCTTGTTTTCTGTTTCATGTTGCATTGTGGGACAGTTTGAGTCTTTTACTGTCGATATAGAAATAATTCTCAGTGGACCAGTGATCTCAGGAAAAATATTATACACAAAATTATGATGTGCTTTTCTTTAATCTTAGTTTTTTCTTACAAAAATACTGAATAGTCTTTAGTCGTTTTCTTTAGGCCTCTGAAAAAAATACTTAAATTTAACAAATGTTACTCAGATGAGAAAAACTGTTCTGGTTTAACTTGCCACCGCTCAGATGTTTGCAACCTGTGATGTGGGTTTGCAAGCAGACGGGACTTTGATGTTTTAATGGCTCACAAAAGCCAAAAGAACTTAAAAATAAAAAATAAAAAAATAACACTAGAAATTGAGACAGAAATTCAAAATGACATGTCTGCATTTGGAGCCCTATTTCATGCTAATGAAAAAAAACATTAAATAATTCATTAAATATTACAGTTATTTAAGATTCTGACGGCTTAAAAAAAAAACAACAGGCCAGATCAGATTTAAAACTTATTTTAGACTGAAGAGTGAATAGTTGTTGGGGGCAGTCCAACACATTGTTGCCCCTCCATCTTACCCCCAGATTATTATAACTGTGTCATGTGTTCAGCCTGTGTTTTTGTTCACATTGATGTTCGCCTGTTGCATTAATGAGAACTTGTCGGTGTGCAGACAGCCTCTCCATCTCCTTCGTTGTCTTTTTTGCTGTATTCACAAAGAAACACTGAAAAACAAAACAGTTGCTGTCAGGCCTCTGTGACCTTTGACCTTTGAGGAAGTGAAGCTCACTCTGACCTCGCCGTGAATGTCTTCATGTTTAATGGTTTGTTCCATTAGAGCCATCAGCAGTAATCGAGCATCGCAGCTCTAACGAACGTCGGGCTGAATGTTGATCCTGTCCGTCATTAAACTGAAAGACCTGACGACATTAGTTTTAATGAACACACCTCTGCTTTTTATGCAACCTCAGCATGTTCAGGTCGGTTATCTTAACCTGGAGGAACAGACCGTGGGGGTTAGGATGGCTCCTTTAAATTTGATGTGAGCAGTGAATGTTATTTTGGCCCATGAGGACTGCAGGATACAGATGACACATTATGTCTACACAGAACAACAGATGTAAATAGAAAAAGAACAGTGTACCCCAGCTAAGATAAGCTCAAAGGTCCACTTACCATCTTTTTGGAGGTTTCACCCCCATCTGTTCCTCGGGGAGTGACATCCGACCCTCAAAGCGTTTCGGCTGCATGGTGCTGCATGACGCTAATGTAAACAACAAACATGGCAGACCGTGATAAACATGTTTCTTTGGCATGTTTATGCACAGTTAAACTCTCAGCAGTGCACTTGGTGTTAAATAAAAGGATGGCCATTTTATTAAAAACAACTGATTAATATACGTTACTCATTAACTGTGTTTTCCTTCTAGCTACATCAGCTGGTAATCCGCAAAAGTCCACAAAATTTGGAGGCTATATCTCCAAACGTTTTCACATTTCTGGGCCTTTTTAACATTTCCTTGAATAACTTTTTGGCAGAGGAGATGACTTTCACAGATTGTTTACTGCAACCAGCTACCAAATAACACTGACAAAGTATTTCTACAACAATTTAATGCAGAACAAGTTTTAATATCTGATACTAGTATGTTTTATTTTAATTTAATACTTTACTTTGCCTTTTAGTTTATGCTTTACCATTTGCAATTTGTGCTTCCATGACATTGTTGTGCGACGTCATCTGGCTGCGACTCGTGAAGTCGGGTACAAATGTTTTTAGGAAATTCAAGTGGCTTTTTCTAGAACTTTTTTCTAGTTGGAGGTTGGAAATTTGTTGCTGGCTACAGTAAAGAATCTCAGAGTCATCTTCTCTGCATTAAAAGTTATTGTTAAAAATGCCAAAACTTCAGGACGTGTAACCTACAACATTGACTTGAGGGTTACCAACTGATGTAGCTAGAGGGGTACACAGTTAACTAGTACCGTACAGGCTATTTATGTAGTTTTTTGCATTAAAGCTGCCATCCTTTTAATTAATCCTTTTAATTTAACAATTAACACCAGTCTGGAACTGCTCGGAACTGGGAAATTTCCCAGTTGAAACTTCTGACCTCCGACCTCAAAGCGTTCCAGGTGCATGGGTGGTGCGTGATGCCGAAAGTGAACGAAAAGCATGGCTGACCGTGACAAGTGACCGACTTCAAGTGGCAGGATATTAAGTTCCAGGATAGTTTTTCTAGTTGGAGGTCGGAACGCAGCATAATAACAATACAAAGAGGAACCAAAATTAAAGAGAGGATGTGTAAAATGTGCATGGCCCACTGTAGGACACTAGTATACTGCGGTACCAGATATTTGAATGAAGTTTGGTGTATAGATGTGCTTCTTATGAGGTTTTAAAAGGATAACACTGATGTGATGACTCGGAGAAGCTCTACAATTTAGGCAGCAGATGTGATTGTCAATAAACGCGTTAATATTTAAGTGGAAGACTTTTTAATGGAGTTTGGTGTAGGAGCGCTGAAGAGATGGTTGAATCCAAGCGCCCGCGGAAGAATAAGACATTAAAACGTGACTCCCGTGGTAATTAATCTTAAGTGATGTAATCATATTACCACAAACTAATTGACACACAGCAAACATTGGGGTCCATGTAGTTATATTTTAGCACAGGAGCACTGCTTGGTTTCTTCAGGGTCTCATCCCTGTTCCTGGGAGAAGGGGGGCAGAAAAATGCTCCTCTAAACAGGTTAATTTGGTTTGTTTGTTAAAAAGGTCTTGTTTTTCCTGTGACTCTGGTGCAGCTCGTCTGTTCATTCGGGGACAGCAGGCGTCACCAGGTGTGCATCGTTAGGCTGTGAGTGACTGGACAGTTGTGGAAGAAAGAGGAAATGACTGCTGAAGTTGGTGCACACGCAGGTAGGCTAAAATATTTACCATAGAGAAATTGTGATAAAAGCAGTAATTGAGGAATGAATGCCTTGTTAGTTATTCTGCATTATTTATGCGTTGTATCTGTCCAGCTACCCGGTGCTTACCTGAGCAGGTGAGGTGAGGCTGACAAGAGAAAAGGCTGCATGTTTTATCTGTTTGTTTTTCCTTTATCCTCCTTTTCCTTTATGTTTTGCCAAAACATGAATATTTTTGCCCAGTATCAAAACATTTTTTTTTTTTTGCACCGACTCTGGTGGTCTACAGTGCAAACCAACACGTGCCGCCATGTGTGTGGCGTGGAGGTACAGTGTTTTTGTCTGTAGATGAATCAGGTACCTGGAGAAGGAAAAAAAATTTGAACGTCAGGACTCGACAGTAACTGTATTAAAACGGAGCGGTAGATTAAATTCACCCAACGCTTTGTTCTAATTCCAACAGAGTTGAAAACATTTGACACACAGAGCAGGTGGTGAGAGTGGAGCTACAGAGACATCCAGAGGATCAACCGGGACTTACACGTGAGTGCAAATCATTTTATCTCCACCTATTAGTGTTCGCTTGGTTTCTCTGAACTACCACTTTCATGCAGATCATGTTCGGTCAGCAGGTTGTTAAGACATGAATAATTTCAAACTTTGGGCAGTTAAATATCTTTTAATTTCTTGCTTTTGTGCCAGCGCTCAACAGAAACTAAGGAAGATCAGCAGCATTTGAATATATAATTAATTTCTGCAGGTTTTCCTTGACTGATTGAATAAAGTCATTTACAGCATCACAAACTTTTTGTGATGTTCATCATTGAATTTTTATTATAGCATTCAAAATGGAATGATCCTGAGTAATGAATAATTAAACAGTAATAGTTGAGATGATCTTTTCCTCAAAGAAAAAATAATAGTGTAAAAACAAGTATTTTCAATGCTGTAGGCTGATAAAGTTTTTAAAACTTTCATTGTATTTATTGAACATGCTGTATTACTCTCAATGTAACAACTACATTTACCCAAGTACTATGCTTAAGTACAAATTTGAGGTACTTTTACTTGTATTTTCATTTTAATGCAAATGTTGTAATCCTCATCTCCAGAGAGAAATATTGTGTTCTTTTATGGGCTGAGAAAATCCTCCTCCTTAAGCCAAATAAACTATTCAAACCTCCCTCGGATCAGCTGGAGAATGTATCCGCAGGAAAAAACGCCTAAAATAACATGAATCAGGTGTAACTCCTCAACCATTAGGCCTGTATGCATGTTCTCATAGGTCAGAAGCTAAGGAATATGAATGCATTGTAAGTAAACCTATTTATATGTTACCATGCCAGATTGCAATAAAGGAAAAAATGAATTTCCATCCTTAACTAGTCTGAAATCTAAATTTCAAAGGCATTATCACCAGTATAACCAAGATCCTGCAGATCATAATGCAACAGAATGTCTTCTCCTACAGAAAATCTACATTTATTATAAAGATCTCCATGTTTCAGTCATGTTTACTATTTACATGTTGACTGTTAATATCAATAAATCAGAATCAGAAAGAGCTTTATTGCCAAGTCGTTTTTTGAACGTACGAGGAATTTGCTTTGGAGAGAAGGTGCTACACGTCGTAGACAAACGTACAGATGACATAAATAAATGTTAAATTTATTTAATAATAAATAAATTAATAAATATAAAAAATGTATCCTATGACTGAAGGGCTCCATGTTATTCAGGCAGATAACCTGTTAGTACAGTGATCAGTACTACGATTCAGCCACAAGATGGAGACAAAGTCTTTGGGGGGGTGCTGCCTGCCTCAGTCCCAGAGGTCTTAACCAATGCCCCATTATTTTTGGACTAAACTTACAAAAACAGCAAGTGTGTGTCACATTTTCAACCACCACAGAAACATCCTCCTCCTCCCTGTTGTCTTTGCTGAGAAGTCAATCAGCTGATTTTAGTGTCCGCTACAGCTGATCTCATCCTCTCTCATACCTCATATGATCAGAAATAACTGTTGGTGTTTGTTCTATTCATATTAAAGCACCAGGCGGGTGGAGTTTACTGTAATGATCCATGTCAAAGATGAGTTCTTTTGACTAACTCCACCCATCTGATGCTTACAGTGGGTCAAAACAAACTCACACCAGTGAAGAATGATTTGCTCACTTATTTTCTTTGCAGGCTGAACTTTGTGACTCCTGCAGTCGCAGATACACAAGAAAAGAAAACTCCATCGGGTAAGAAAGAGTTTCTTATTTTTGTATTCGACTTTAAGGACGGTTTGTTTAGAAATTAGGATATTTGCACTTTCGCCGTTCTAAGAAAAGCTAAATCAGTGGTTCCCTACCTGTGGTTCACCTGTGGACCCCACATGGGTCAAAAACGAAATCTTAATGTGAGTGTGACAGAATAACACCACCTTTTTGGCATCTCATGTCCTTCAGCGAATGGAACTGACTCAAAGAAAAAGTCAATTCATTGACGAGTTGATCGGTAGAAAAGCAAAAATGGCAAATATAAAATATTCCCTGGTTTCAGCTTCTTTTCATATCGCGGTAAACTGAATATCTTTGGGTTTTTGTACATTTGAAGATGTGACGTACAGACCTGGCAATTTTTCTGCACCATTTAATCGGGAAAAATAATTGCAGGTTTTTCATTATAAACAAATAACAGGTGAAATAGCTTTTCTTATGAAACAATGATTTGTTAAATATTTGGGGTAAATACTCTGGCGTACAGACATTTGCGCTGTTTTCTTGGCTTAACTGGTTATCAGGCTAAATTGGCATCCAGTTTAGACTTTGAGTGCAGTCGGAGGATTGGTTTGTTTACCTCGAATAACTCTTATTTTGAAATAAAGGCAACATGAGTAGAAAGTTTTAACCCTGATCAGTGCTCAGCCAATCAGATGAGAGCCGACCTTGAGGTTGCCAGCACGTCCGGACTCTGTAAGCCCCCCCAAAAAACTGAAGGTATTTTTCTATAACATTAAATATTGATGTCTAAATAAGCAGCTATCAGCACAAAAAAACAAACATCCTCAGTTCAAGAAGAAGATGAAATCACTGCAGTCTTGTTTTCAGTTGCTAAATTGTGATTGGTGCACATATGTACGCGACTTAACCCCGCCCACTTTTAAACCAGTAAGAAAAGCTCTCATTTGAAATAATAAAAATATATATTAGTAATAAAACTTTTGGCAGTTAATTGTGTGTTCACATAGAAGCTAATCTAGAATAGTTAAGAATAGAAAAGTTCTTGGGGGCTGAAGTATTAATAGAAAGGGAGCAAATATTTCCCATAAATGTTGAACTAGTCCTTTAAAATCCTTCCGATTAAATCTGACATGGGAGAAGTTACTAAAGCTAATCTGTGATGGAGACTTTCCTCCATTTTCTCTTTAAACAAGGGCCCTATTTTCACATAGGTTGGTGTTGTTGGCAACTGCTCCCGTCAACATTACGTGTTTCTTCTTGCCACCGACAGGCTCAGACTGTTACTCAGGGGACCATTGTCCCTCTGAAATCTCTTGTTGCAGGAAGACGCAGTGGAAACGTGAGTCAGAGATGGAGCGAGGAGTTTGTTGTGTTGGAGAAACATTAGGAAATAAAGCCAGAAGGAATACGTTCCAGCCACTGCAGCCGGCTGAAACATGTACTGCACAGATTAGATTTCATCACCAAAACATGTGAAAAATGGGTCCAGGTTTTTATTTTAGGGTGAAATGTACCACAATCTAAAAAGGTTGGGAATCACTGAGCTAAATCATCAGTATGTTTGTTGCATCTTAAAGTTTTCTGCGGTGCATGGTGACAAAAACACACGTTCAAAAAGAGAGTCTTTGAAATGGAAGTTGTATTTAACACGTCCGTACAGATCATGGCAGTTTACAGAGAAAGTGTTTCTGTTGCAGGTACACCAACATGTTGTAGAAGACTCAGGTGGTCCCGGTCCGGCCGCAGTGAAAGTGACGGCTCAGTTTTAAAAGCAGTGTAAGTTGGCAGCGAGCGTTATTCTTTCAGGACGGCGACTCGGGCTCAATAAGTCTTTGCGGAGCATCGATTATTCATCCGCTCTTATGCACACACTCTTGACAGCCGCTGCGTCAAAGGAATCCATCTCCTCTTCGTCCTTCTCCTTCGGTGGAGGACGGAGCGAGCTCACAATGCTGGCGCCCATTTTAAAAACTTCAGAGTGGTCAGATCACAAAGTCATAATGCTAAACAGCAGCTTAGAGTGACGATACAAAAACAGTCGGACTTTACGTTTCTACTTACACTTTTCAGATGGATGTTTCCCTTTTAATGTCGCATAGTTGTGATCACATAAGCTCCTGACAATCAAACTACATCAGGTGTTTTGATTTTTTTTTTCAATTTAATTCAGGTGAAACTGGGTGATAATTCAGCACCTCATTTATCGACTGTCAGTGTAATTGTGTAAACTCCATGGTAGTTAATGCATCTGTAATTTCTTCATTCATTTCACAGAATTGAGCCTAATGGTTTGTTCTTGAAAGCTAGTTAGTGGAAGTCAAGTTTGGAATCATTTTGACAATGAGTTCTTAGTTCAGAGCTGAAAAAGTCAGCTGTTAAATTTGTGTTAGAATATAATCTGACATTTCAAGTCTCTTACTGAGGCCCTGAAAGTTGAGATTTTTTAGTCTTTTGTGCACAAGAAAACAAATTTTTACACACTAAACATTTCTATACTCTGTGCCAAAAAGATAATTAAGTTATCTTGTGCTCATAAGTTATAAAAAGACCTTTTGGGACTTAATAAATTAATCTCAGTGAACAAATTTAAGCTTTTCTTTCAAAGAGAGTACTACGACTCTTCTCTTGTTGAGGCGTTCAAAGTTGGTCATCACGTCTGGAACTGTCTCCGCCTCTCTCGCTTGTCGTTTAATGCTTGTCGTTTAATCACCACCGCTGTTAGGATTTCTTTCACAAGCGAAGAAACTTAAAGGTCTCAGCAGAAGTCAGCGGAGAGTATTGCACAAACATCATGTAAAGCAGGAACAGTCCAGAGCAGTCGCAGGTCGCCTGAACTCATCATCAGGTCACAGCAGCACATTGTTCTTCCCGGCCTGGACGCCGACCGGCGCAGCGAGGGGAATGCAAATTGTAGAGTTAAAATGCCCTCGACCGCTCCAGGGTTAATTTTTTCTTTTTTCCTTTTTCCAGAAGCTTAGAGAGACGGGAGGATATCCTGCCATCCTCTCCTGCAGATCAGGGTGTCCAACACCAGCCGACGGCGTGTCCTCATCAGCTGGAGCTGCTGCCCTGCTTCCCCGTTGAAGCTGAAACGCATCAACATCAAGGTATGCATAAACATTTAGAATATAAAGTCTGTCATGACATTTAAAGCATCTGAAATGTCTCGTCTTTGTAGTTTAAACTGAAGTAGGTGTCTATACATTTCTTCTTGTCAGCATGTGCAGAGTCAAACCACCACTAAGTACTGTGTGTGCGTATAGAGCCCAAGTCCCTCCCCTTCCGGTGGACCGCCATGGGACCTTATTTCAGAAAATATATGCACTGTAGTCAACGGCAAGAGACAACTAGTGTTTTGACGGTGTTTGAATTGTGCCCTGAATTAAACTATAATTTTGCAAGTCACGAAAGACGCAGTTTGTCAAACTGTGAAAATTATTATTACAAAACCAACAAACCCAAAAGTTGCGAATGTGATGTCATAACTTTCTCGTGAAAGAGCTTCCACATGTAGATGATGCGATGAAAGGACTGTGAGTCAAATAATCAATGACCATTAGCTTAGCATTACAGCGTTGGCGTATATTGTGCGAGACGAGAGATGTAGTTCACGGAGCGGTTTCACACTAAGCTTAATGTTAACTCTACTGTTTTACCACAAACTGCGACTTTGACGACTTAAATTATCTTTTAAATGGACAAACGGGATAAAAAAAATAACTTTGTCGTCTCTCGCCGCTATATGGTATTAAAACCCCATCGGTGAGCTAGAGCATCACATGTTCATCCACAGCTGAAAATAGTCCCCAACAAATGCACTATTTCCTCCTGTTTGTTTGATTAAACACTACAGTGTGCAACAGGTTTTCAAACCTAAAACTATATATTTGTGTTTTATACTGTGTTTCTTCAGTAGGAACCAAGACAGGAAGTCAGAAAGTGTGACTGACATGTCGGTTTGGCTCTGCACATGAGATTTATAAAGTCAAAATATTAAATAACACCACAGTTAGCCTTTAAAATATTGATAAGTCAGACAAATGAATATAAGCATTCGTGAAACCGGTGGGTGAAATAACCCGGTAACCTTAGTCACATTAGTTCTGTTTTCTATATTTTCCATTAATGCATTTTCATTTGTTATATTTTGTACGTAGCCTTTGACATGTTTCTATACAAGGTGCTGCTTTAGATTATCGATATACAAATTATTAGATTTTTTTTGAAATTATATTTTACTCATAAATGTCCTATACAGTATTTATAGATCATGTAAATATAAAGTATGTATGTGAGAAAGTTCCTTATCTAGTGTCTTGTACAAAGTAGGAGGCACAATAGTTTTAACGTGTTTTTAAAATATTTTGCCTCATTGTTTCCTTACAGACTGAGAAACTCCAACATTAATTTACTGGATGTGGCGTAAGCTTCTGTTGGTGGTACTGTGAGTATTTTTAATATGGACTGCAGCTGCTGAAGGGGTCCAAAATATTCATAACTGTGTCCTCTGTGTGTTTGTACCTGTCAGGTCTTTGAAGCGTCTCTTGGCCTCGGCTCTCTCCTCCGAGTCGAAATACCAAACTGTGATGGCGTACCTGAAACAAACAACAACACCACTGATGTTTATTACAACGTTAAGTAGTTTTTCACCATCACAGTGTCTGTAAAGGGAATTCAAACCCCCCAGCATGTTTTCTTAAACAGGTTTTGTGATTAAAGCACCTGTCTGCCAAAACACTGCCTCTTTATGTGTTTGATTTCACACATCGTCAACTATATTCCTGCCAACTCTCTGCAGCGACAGAATAAGAAATGTTTTCTTAATCACCAATCTGAGTTTAAAAGAAGCCTCCTATGGGCCTCAGTACTGTTATTACACACTCACACCAGCGGGTGGCGCCACGTATCTGTAGATGAAGCGTTTCTCTCCTCCCTCTCAGTGAAAATAAACTACTTTTAAAAGCCAAAACGGCAGAAAGTTTTGTGTTTCTAAAGATTACTCGTGCAGACAAACTTAATGGAATCAGAACATCAGTCAAGTAAATTCAGTTGTCTAATGTGAGTCCTGTTTTATTAAACCTGTCAATCACTTTGGGAGACAGAGCAGCATCCAATCCTGTGAACTGACTTTATCACTACTGCAGTTTGCACTTTTAGTATTACCTTTTTTTTAGGATACTTTCTACTTTTCCTCCACGGCCTTAAGAGTAAAATATTCTCTACAATGCAGTATTTTTGAATGCAAAAGTTTTAGTTTTTTTATATTTTGGTTTTTAAACACGGTGATTTATTTTACTCAAATGAAGATCTGCAGTAGATCTTGTTTTAAAGACACAAATGACCTATTTTATAATCATGCCTGTCTTATGCAGGCTGATATATTTATTAGAGTAAAGTATTCATTTAATAAGCAGAGCAGGTTAAGGCAAATCTTCAATTAGTTTTGGGTCAATACTGCAGTTTTAAGATTCCAATTCACTTCATCGGTCAGCATTACCAGCACTCATTAATACTACTTTTTATTCATTGTACTTCTGTCACATACTGTAAAATACTGTACTTAAAAAGTTGAAATTTTTTTTATTTTTATTTCTTTAGTGTCTTCATGAGCAACATGATCAGCTGGCTGTAACACAACCCCTCAGGGATCAATAAAGTACTTCTGACTCAGATTAAGTGAGAACTGAAACAGGCTGTGCAGGATTCCTTAACTTTACATAAGTATCCAAATCCAGTGGGAGATAAAGGATGTTTGCACAACAACATTAAATGGAAATTTCATAGAGTTGAAGAGAACCACTTTCCTTCCTCGCAGCACAAACTGAACAAATCTCATTAGCGTCATGATGAGTGATCGATCGGTTGGTTGACTGACTGGTTTGTTACCTGGTGGCGTAGGAGGGCTGCACCTCATGTGGGTTCCTGCGGTCGGACCAGAAGAAGAGCAGCCTGTCGAACAGCGGCTTGATGTCGACCACATAGGATTTCCCCTCTGGAAAGATCCTGAGGATGCCGCCGTGGTCCTGGAGAGGAAAGCAGATCAGTGTTTTACAAATATGTTAAACTTTGAATTAAACATATGTAGTTTAAATTATTTCTGTGCTCTTCTCTCTCTCACTGTTATTTTACTTCTGTCGCCACGACATCATAGCTTAATTTATCCCGTTATCTCCCCACATCAAATTCAGGTGTCCTCAGGTAACTGAAAGTGTTGACAAGTTCAAATCCGTCTGATCGCCTCTTCTGATTTTATCAAGTCTGGGCGAGTCGAACGCCATCACAACAAAGAGGCGAGTCACTATTTATTTCCTCGTCAGACAGGAAAGTCTCACAATCTTCACTTTTAATCACAGATGACAAGATCAATGAAAAGATCGAACACAGAAGACAGACGGTGAATTCAGTAATGAGCAGAGGTCCCTGAACGCACCTTGGCATTCCAGTTCTTGTTGAGGTAGTAGATGCAGGTGATGCAGCGTCCGTCGCTGTTCGGGTTGTCCACGTGTTTGACGTAGCCCGCCCCGTTTCCTGGGTAACACGCCACCATGGCCTAAAGGGAGACACACACAGTCTGATTAGACCTCAGTATTACAGCTATAACAATAAAACTGTTTATTTCCATACAGTAAGATGCAACTTTCAAAAGCGATGCAGAAAAGAAAAACGGAATCTCATTATTTGATGATAAAAATGGATTTGACTGTAAAACACGGATGAAATTTAGAGAAATCAGTGTTCTCCCCAGCATTATACACATCTTTATCCACAGCACTCAAGCTAAAACAACCGAAAAGTACCATACTGCTGTCATTTGGTGTTTTTACTAGCACGCTGCTTCGGACCTCTGCCCTCCGTGTTGGTGTTTTACAGAGGGCGGGGCTTAGCCTCCATCAGATCTGTCCGTAATCTAGAAATAACCTTTTTAACAGGGGGATAATTCGCAGTACATGTATCGCAATAACAATGCATTTGTGAATTTTCACCTGTTAAATAGTATTTTAATTTCCTACTGTTGCAATGCATAAACAATTGCACATACATTTGAATATTAATTCAACTTTTAATTCAAAATTAACTGAATACAGTGTTCTTAAATTGCAAAACACAGAATTTGGGAAAACTTTTAAACGGATTTCATAGGGCCCTACAAAACTACAGGAGTCGAACAAGAGACAAAATCCAGCCTGTGGAAGAATAGATGAAAGGTAGTAATAAAACAAACATCTTAAGAGGAGATTTAAAACTTTTTTTTGCTCGTAAGGGACCAAAATGTTCAGTATTATAATGCAGTTGTCAACGAGCTTTCGCTTTGTAGGGTCCTGCTGCTAACCCTAACCCTGAAGGCATCATAGATGAGCTTATTAATGAAGAAGGCTTCAGGACACTCAGGATGTCTCACGCTGCGATATTTACTGCAGAAATGAGAGTGAGAACACCGTGTAGTACCAAACCAAATCTGAAGTCCACTTACTTATAGTGAGATTCCATATTATTCCCCTCTCTATACATGTGTTAAGACCTATTAACGAGTTTAACGTGTTGCTTTGGAGAGTCACAGGCTTCCTCTACAGGGGATCAATACAGGAACAGGTTATCTTTGGCTGCGACCTTTGGGTTACTTCAGCTCTGCAAATGACCCTAACGTGACCTGCGTCTGAGCTGCACCTCACTACCGTTTACCCACTTAGGAGACGACCTTTGCAGATCTGATAATATTTAGTCAAACATGGAGTCTGTTTACGTATATTGTAAGAAGAAGCTCAAAGGGAAACAGAAAATAATTTTTATTTTTCCATAATTACCATAATTTCTCTTTTTCTCTTACCATTTATTTCTAATTCGAAACACTGATTAGGTACATTAGATGCCACTATGAGCTTTACTGACTGAAGTACTGAAAGTCTTTGATCACATCGTTTCTGACTTCAATCTAAAAGTTTACAATTTTCCAACTGTATTTTATTTTGATGAAGTTCTTGCACAGCTGCTTGTATTAAAAAAAAAACCCAAAGCACTTTAAAAAACTTCTTTTGTTAAATAAAAAAGAAAATATGTTTATATTCCTCAAAGTATAGTTTACTTTAAAAAAAAGTGGAGTTTTGATTTTGGTGAATCAAACTATTTCAGTGATACCCTGATGTTTCTTCTCACTCTGATAGAAAATACAAAAAAAAGTATTTACTTGAGAACGAAACACAGTGCCGGATTAAGTGCTGAAGAAGAACAAGAGTACAGAGCTGTGACAGTTTCTGTTAAAACTGATAAAAGCTGATTTGTTGAAGGTCAGTTGTGTTGACAGACATGATTACAGAAACTTCCTCTGAATGTCTGCGTGCGTGTCTGTCTGCATGTGTGTGTGTGGTTGGCTATTTGCCAATATTTTCTGTGTACATCAGGGGTGTGTGTTGTGGTTGTGTGCCTACGGCTTCAGCTGCACGTACACATACTGCACATGTGTGTTCGTGTGTGTTCAGCTTCGTTTGGTGTTGCAGCAGGGATGAGATCAGTTGAAGCCTTAATGACTCTGCAGAGACCGACAGTTTAAAAGACGCCGTCAGGAATCTGTTACCAGACTCAAAGTGTCAATCAGGGTGGTGTAGACCCGCCCACCACCTCCTGTCACTCCCACGATGATTGACAGGTCTTCTACACTGTCTGACTAACAACAACTAAATCTGAGATTTTATGCTCTTGAAGTGATGCTTGGAAAGACTGCAGGAAAACAGGCTTATGATAGTTCTGGTTGACAGTTTTCAATCTTTCCGATACTAATATTTAACTATTAACACTCAGAGAGTGGATTCATCTGAAAAAAATCACACCCCTGATTGTTTTTTGTTGCATTTGTTATGTTTTTGTTGCATGTGTAGTCGCGGCGATCTCGCAATGTTAACGGAAGTGAAATACAATTGTGAATCTGTCCCGTGATTCGGATCCGCTCAGAAATCTAATGGTTCTTCTTTGCCTCGTGCTAAACCCCTTTCCATCAAGAGTAATTAAAATTTTGCTATTAATCCTGCTGACAAACAAACTCAAATCATGACACGGAGAAGAAAGGCGGCAGGTGTAAAAATATATTTCTGTAATATATATATACACTTGAACTGCATCTCACTATCATCCTCAGTGGATGGTGTTTGCATCGTAACATGCACTGAGGGAGACCAAGAGATGCTGTTGAAAGCGCTGAAAAAAAGTTAGCAAGTCGACTTTGAGGTAAGATTTCTGTAGTTTATTTCCTAAAAGTTACAAATAAAACAGTGTTTGTTATAAAATGTAGGGTTTTTTTTGTATAGATTTGTATGCATCTTTCATGATGCTGGTCTTTATTTTGACATAATCTCATCTACAGGTCAATTTATTTAATTATTTCCTCATTTAATTATTGAATATCCATTTATTTATCCATTAAACTCAACTTTTAATAAGCAGACTAGACTTTCTTAGAGGTACGAAGAAAGTGGACATCTGGACATCTTTTTCTTATTTTTAATTCTCTTCTCCTTTCTTTAATGTTTTGAAAATGTATAATGTATATAACCTAGTCTAGATATAAATTATGTAGCTTGAATAGAAATCCTGGATGCTAGTCGTGTATCACAAACATTTTGACAAATACAATATTACAAGATATTTCTCCACAAACATCCGCAGGAACCCTTTTATTTACTGGGATATTTAAGGTATTATATTCATATTTACATTCATAATATTTTTGCATATTTTATTAAATATTTGACAACAACGAGCCCTTGCATGTCTGACTCTGATTACGACTAATGCTTGTAAATATACTTAATTTTCTCAAACCAAAATAGCGTCTGATTGCCGTTTTAAACAGTTTATGAAAACTGGCTTTAACTTTATTAAATTAGTTCATTGTACAAATGCTTGTATAACGACAATGACAAAAAGACTTCAGAGATTGAACCCTGAAAGCTTACGAATACTTAAAAATCATACATACATACAACTATTCTCTGTAAAATGGAAAACGTTTTCCAAAGAACACGAGGGGGGTTTCCCTGCGTCCCTTCCCTGCAGCGCTGCGACCTTTCGACCCGAGCAGGAAGCGGCTGATAAGCCGAGCGCAGCAGACGACCATCAGACATGAAACTCTGTGTCAAAGTCAACAAAGGATCAAACTGTGGATTTCCTTCCAGGAAAAACAAACAGCTGATCCGGTCACCCGCACACACCACCTCTGCGAGGTCATTACAGGACATTTCACCCGTACGGCTTCATTTTGTTTGAAGTATTTTAGGGGCATGAAGTACTTCTTTGTGTATTAATTTATATTTATGTTGTAAGAAACCTTCATCAGCCTTTAAACTCACTATATCTCACAGAAACTTGCAGCTGTGTGCAGGAGTTTACGACCTTCCATGAGTTTGCATCTAAACTTCATTTATAAAAAAGGTTCAGACAATATTAAGTCAATACAAAAAAACAGCGTCATTTTCTTGTACAATCTTATTAACATTACTGACTATATAGAGATGATAAAGTATGGAGGGAAAAGGTTGCAGCATATCAGGGTTTATTTTTGGAAAGATGACTGTCCACTGGAACTTCAACCAAAACACGTCAGCAAAGCTAAAACATCAACATCTCAGTGAGTCTGAGACATGTTTTTCTTTAAGAAACTGATTTAAGAACTCAAACTTTTAAAGTGCAGCAAGATTTAAGGCTTGGTTATTGTTTTATAAAAGACATTTAAAGCACTGTATTTTATATTTCTATGTATACATAATTTTTAACAAATTACTTACAAATAAGTAAATAAAAGAAGAGAAAACGACCATAAGTAACGTTTAACCCTGCTGGAAAAGTTGATGCTTGGCCCCCCACACAGACCAAATTCTTCTTGTCAACAGCAACTGAATTTAAAGAAGCTATTTTTATATTGATAATGAAGAGCAAGAAGTCCTTTGTGAGATGGGAGGGAAAGCCTCTGTTTAAAGATTGGTCAAGAGTCAGTGTTTAACTTTATATCTTACAGTAAAACCCTTGTGTTACATTAAATTCAGTCTCATGACATGGAATAGCAAAGGGATCAATCATCCTGTTAAGTGGAAGAAGATCTTAGAAATTTGTTAATATTTTATTTCTCAACTTGAAGCTGGTGTAACAAAATGTCCTTGATATGTTAAAATGTCCTCAATGCATTTGGTTCCACTAGTATAACCGTTTATGATTTACCATATGAGAGCTGTCTTTTGTATTTTAAAAAATAAACAGCATTTTCCAACATGAAATAAACATTTTATCACACAGCACAATTATCAAATAGGGAAGATTAACCCTCGTAATAGAGACACGTTCCTTTACAAAACCACTTCAAAATAATCTAAGATGATTTACACCGAACTCCATAATCTGTAACATTTCACTGACGTCTGCGTCGCTCACGTGACCACGATGATTACTCGCAGATCTCACGCAACGTCCTTCATCTAATCCTCCGCATGTATGAACCTGATTAATGTTTGAACGTGGCTTTTTGTGTGTGTTCGTGGAAGCTCAATAAGGAAACAAAAACTAAGTACACCAAACCACAACACACTGACGTCTTAACCTGCAACCATGTAATCAATGACTTCCCCTTTCTCGTTAGGAGCTTTTATTGTGAAACCCCTCTTATTGTGAAACAAAAAGGTGCGAGGGCCTCTCCGCGTGTCGTAAAAATCTCACATCCCGTTCCCTTCATTTGCTTCACGATCATCAACACACACACACACACAGCACTTTATACAGGAAGGTCACAGTGTAGATTAACCCTCATCAAACACGCGGGTCCCTGAACGCAACATTAACAAAAACAACACACCTTTAGTAACCTTATTGACGTCAGCGCTTGCCACCTGACGTCTGTGTTTACACATGCATCGCGTGCAATCACAGCGACGTATTTGTGAATTGCTCTAAATGCGAAGAGGGAGGTTAGTGGGCGGGGTGGTGGAGTCGAGCCCCCCGTCAGCATGCGTGCGAGGGACTCCAGAGCTGCACGTAGGTCGGGTCTCCTTGGCTGCCAATGACGACAAAGCCCGAGCGCTGATAAAGAGCGGCTGACCTGCTCTGAAACCACAGGCAGTCTGCGATGAGGGGAAGCTGGGAAATCACGCAAGATTGTTTACACGCCGCGCTGAGGCACGTACACACACATACACACAAACACACACCATTCATCATCATCATCATCATCATCATCATCATCATGCAACTGAGCTGCTATGGAGTGAAAATATGCAGAGAAACACAAGAGGGCTGGGCGGAGAGGAAATGATACAGAGGGGGGTGGGGGAGGATTCAAAACAAAAACGCCTCCGACAGCTGTTTTTAATTCAACTTTATCTTATCTGTGTAGTAGGAGGGAGCAGGGAGGGAGTGTAGAGAGGTCTGAGCAGTTGTTTGGCAGCTTTCCAGCCTGCTGACGGTTTAATGGCAGAGCTACGTGTGGAGCGTGAGGCTGCAGGTCTGTCTGGCTCCACGACATCTGTGAGCATCGATCTCACACGGCGCTTTCCAAACCGAGGGGTCCGGACTAAAAGACGAAATGACACGGGATTTTGAGGCCTATACTGCCAGAAATATCAGTGCTAAAACAATCTGATAACATGATACCTACAATTACAGCCCGACAGTGTAGATATTTTATCATCTGTGGCTGCGATTACTCCTCCACTTCATACAGGCAATCACGAGATACTCCCCTTGTCTTGTCCAAAGTTTGTTTGGGCTGAAACTAGCCACTGTGCCTAAACCACAGTCCAGAGTTCAAGTATATCAAATCACCGTCACAGAAAGAAAAACAGCAAATCCTAAGAAATAAGAAGCTAGAAATAAAGATTTGGCATTTTTGCTTGAGAAATGATTAGAGTGATATGTATATATGTTTAATTCTGCATTTTCATTTTTTAAGTCCTACTGTTTCTTTGGGTGTTCATTTATGTATTTTTAAATGATGTATTTACTGAGAATAATAATTATCGAAATATCAAAATAGCTCCTGGTAATTTTTTTTGTTGATTGACTAATTGGTTCTGCTCTAGAGGTGGGGGGGGGGGGCGGCGCTGCATGAACTGTGTTTTTTCTTTTTACAAGCCAGGTCCTCAGCCAGCACTGTGTGTCCCTCCATGTTGTTAGAGAGTTTGTGAGTAGACGGACACAGACACAGAGGGCGGGGCTTCGCAGTGAGGGAGAGAGAGGAGCAAACACTGACATGACTTTACGGAAACACATTAACTCAACATCAAACTATAATCGGCATAAACGGCATTACCTAATCTTACATATATAAATTATACCGATATACCGCCCAGCCCTAATCTGGTCAGATCCATAATCTCGTCTAATTACAGTATTCTCTGATTAAATAGTTCCTGAACTTTTGCCAGGTTTAAATAAAAGTTTCTGTTTGGATGTTTGTGCTCACTGAACATTTGAGAACTTTGAAGGAATATTTTTTTTCTACAAACAAACAAAAAAAAAAATGTTATCATTTGAGCTGCGTGAGGATGAATTTAACGTTAACGTTGTTAGCGATCCCACTTGTAAGTTTTGGGAAGGTGGTGAAAAAGTGCCTTTATTACTGGGTAGTATAAAATATAGATAGTTATACTGTAGAAAATCATGCAACTGGACAACGTCACTTCTTAGAAACTGTACCCCGCTCTCCCTTAAACACCAGTCACGTTTCTTTTTCATTCATTAATAAAGCTTCCATCTAAAACAACACGTTACTGGCTGTGATAACATGTATATTAGATTGTACTCTGCATGGAAAAATCAATTATACATGACTGTTCTTTGTTTTAATATCAGCATTATTTATCGCTCGCCCCGCTCTCTAAATATCAGCATCAGCCACAGAAAAACCCGTATCAGTCGACGACTCGCCCAAGGGCTTTAATTTAGCTTTTGGAAATTGTTTCAATTAGGGCTGAAACGATTCAACGAGAAACTCAAGTAACTCGATTACGGAAAAAAACATCTTTGTTTAATCTATTTAACTACATACAGCACATTATGATGTGATTTGATGGCGCGGATTGCAAAATGGGAGGAAGAGAGACAAAATAGCGAGGGAAGAAGAAGAGACAGGCCACAGAAAAAGACAAAAATGAAAGTGTCCAAAGTCTGGGATCATTTCAATATTTCAAGTAAATGTATTTTTATCTGATTACCCGATAGAAATATCAGTAGAATACTCGATTACTAAAATAATCGATTGCTGCTGCAGCCCTTGTTTCAATTTACAGAGGAGCAGTTATGAAACTTTATCATGTTGCTGAGATTTAAACAGAACGTTTATTATATGTTTTTACTTTTCTGCAAACAACTGCAAAAAGACAAAAGCTTCTTTATCCTGCTGAATGTTTATTCTCCTGCAGCATCTCCTGTCTGTGTGTGTGTGTATTTCTATTGTAACTGGGTTGACCTGTTTTCTTAAGAAGTTCCATCTGATAACTCACACACACACACAGATAATGGCTCACACTGCTGCACGTGGAGATGGGGGTGGACACGCTGGGAATTTGTGTGTGGGAAGTAAGGATACTGTAAATCAGTGGGTGTGCGAGTACGTGAGCGAGTGAGTGAGTGAGTAAGCATTAGTGCATGCTGAGGAGTGAGGTACTGCAGAATTGAGTAAGTAGATGTGTGTGTACGTGAGAATGTCCACCTGCTACATCTGCAGTGGACCCTTTGTCTTACTCGGCCTCTGATTGGTTAAGCTCATATCGGAGTATGAATTATTGATTTCACCGTCGCATTTTGTACCGCTTGCCCTCGTAAAAACGTTTGCTCTCAGACTTCTGCTCTGCTCTCGGAGTTTGTTTTTAAGTGTTGACCATTGAAATGATCACTGCCTCAATGTGGGTGTGCTTGATATTGAAAGCTGGAGCGCAGGAGAATCTGCGCAAGCGACAACATATCTGACACCAAGCACACAGTTAGAGCACAATGAAAGACAACGCTCTTGAATAAAGACTGAAAATAATCCCACATACTCACTTCTCTACCTGATGATGCTCTAATAAGCAGAATTTGGTATTTCTGTAACGTTCGGCTCTGCTAGCTTAGCTGACGTTGCTTTAAAATATATTAAATTAGAGTGAATTAATCTACAATCTCACAGGAAATTAGACAAGAAGCAGAAACAAAACAGCTACTGAGATGAAAATATGCAGGCAGCTAAATGACGTATGGCTAACAATGCCTCCAGATGGCTTTCTTTTGATGGCCAAGACATTACCAGAACTCTATGCTTCACCTAACAAACACTGCTCAGTGATTTGGGCACGAAGGTCTGGACTCTCAAAGTGTTTATTATCAATGCACAGCATTTGTCAACAATTATACCTTCTGCTATGATTATATATTTTATATTATACAACTGTGTTTTACTGCATTCTCATTTATTAACTATTCATTAACTCCTCTGGAGGAGTTACAGCTGTTGATAAATACATCAATAAACACTTATATCTGCTTACAACTACATTATTGTGTGTTATAACTAATTTATTCAACGTTTATATAAGCTATTGATTATGAATGCTAAATGTAAATGTGCTCCCGGAGGTATTTGTTCTGGGAAAAGATGGAGCGTTCCTGGTAAATACTTGGATCCACATTCCCCAACACGTCTGCCTGTATGATTAATCAACACATGCTGCAGCACCAGAGGACACACTGTGGACCTGAACTGGTTCAGCAAATTTCCCGTCCTTCCTGGAGCGTGTTCTGGTTTCTGAAGCCTTGGCTCAGGGCCCAGAGAGCGCCGCTGGACTGCAGCGAAAAGGCCTACACATTAAAAAGGAGGAACATACTATAGGGCCTCTGCAACAACACCTCACACATTTCAACATGTTTCCGTCAAGCGAAAACAAAAGCTTCGGTCAGCGTTGCTTTGTGATCTGAAGACTGACGTAGTTTTCAACGAAAGCTCACTGCTCTTCTTTCATTTTGAGATGCAGCAAATGCATCGAGTATAACACAGTCCTCTTTATCAATACTACCCAGCGTTGGCACCAAGTGTGGGGCATCTTTCGGACCACAAGAGAGCCGAGTAACATTTTGAGGAGGTTAATAGTTATTGAGAGAGCAAGTAAATGGGATGAGCTGTTAAAAGACAAATACTGAGCGTCCTGAATGAATGACCAAACCAGGAAAAGCCTGAAATGACAAATATCTGATGCATCTGGTATCACCTGCATGCAACCTGAGTCCAGCCCAGTGTCCGACCTCAGCATTACTGAACGGCGTGAGCACAAAGTCTGTAAAAGCGAGAGAAGCCGAAACAATTTTGTAATACGTAAACAAAAGCTCGAAAAAAAGGTTTAAAATCTGACTTTAAAACCGCAGTTTTTTGACGGTGAAGTTAGTTGAAGAAAGCTCAGAAATCTGCTGCTATTCACTAAAACAAACGCGTCAGACAGAGACGTCTGCTCACTGTCACTGTGAACACGACACGGCAGCTGCACGTCAGCAGGCTCCTGTTCAGCAACGAGACACGATGAGACCGTCGCTCTAAATCATAGTGTACATCATATCTAATCTGGTGTCTGTTGAGAAATTAAACCATAGATTATATAGTATCGACGGCGGGACCCTCGTTAACCTCTCGCATTAAGTATAAACCCACCTTTACAGGTGTCATAATGAACATTTAAAAAAGGCCTTGCACACATCTGGTCCACACACACACAAGTGATTACTTTGGCTGATGAGTCCCCTGTCAGCTTGGTTGCACCTGCTGGGGCAGGAAATCACATCTTTAATGTTTAATGAGTCCATGAAGTTCAGTGACATCACCACATTTCCAGTATCTGCCAAACGTCATCCTGAGCAGATGGGTGTGCAGGGCCTTTATGTGAAAATCTATATTTTTATACATATTAAGACATTATTTACACAGAATCTGCTGTTTCCTTTCTAAAAGAGAAACAAAATAAACCTGTAAAACATATTCACCAAGTGAAACGCATTGCTGGGTGAGACTTGACGACTTGCGTGTAGATTTGAGATAAAACTATTCAGATTTCTGCGGGAAAATTTGCACTATTGATTTTTGATTTTGTACTTTTATATATTTCTGTTACTGTAACTTTACAGAATATATTTTATTATCTCTGATGAAACTTTCTGCATTTGTTTACTTCCACCCTCTCATGCCATTAATGTGTTGTGGCTGTAATGACAAACAAAGCATTTCATTGTCTTCTGTCAAGAAACTTTAAGTCAGTAAGAGCAGCTTGTGCTTAATTAAGATCCTGCAGTTTAAAAATAAGGTCAAATATCAACAAATGTGTGTTGATTAGAACTTTTAAATCGATCAATAAATGACAGATCGATTAAAATCAAGCCTAAAAAAACTTGTTCTGTTGCGTCCCACTCCTTATGAATAATTATTAATATACTTTTTGGTCTGTTATTTGGATCGATATCTTGATTTTCCAGACTCGCGCTGCACTTGGCCTGGCTTACCTTGGATCTCTCCCGGATCGCTTTGCCCCCGAGCCGGCTGGCGCACACGGAGATCAGTTTATCGATCAGGTTGAGCAGGAAGCTGATCGCCTCGCAGCCGCGCTCCGACCCGCTCACCCACGCGATCTTATCCCCGCGGATGCTCCTCCGGTGGACGCCCGGAACGGAACCGGCCAGCCGGCCGTCCTGCAGCGCTCCGGACCGGTGCATCTCCTTCACCTGATCCAGCACGGCGTCCCCGGCCAACTCCCCGAGGAGACCGTCCACGTAGCAGAAGCCCTGATCCAGCAGGCCCGGGACGACCCGCTCCAACGCCAAACGCTCCAGGTCCGAGTCCCGAAGTCCTACGTGCTCGATTAAAGGCATTTCAGACTGAGAGTGAAGGACTCAAAGTTCTTAGACAGCAAAAGAACTGATTTTATATGACAGGTGTGCTGAGATAAAGTCTTTCTCCCTCCGGGTCTCGCTCATGTGATGTTTGATAGACTGTTCAAATTCAACAGTAAAAGCAGAAGAGCCGGTTTGTATTGATCCTGCGTGTCTGGACTCATTTTTATCTCCGAGCTCTTATTAAGGCTGCAACATTGTCAAGTCAGCAAGTGTACAAATACGCTGCTTCCGGTTGCGTATACGATTTTGAATTCAAAATAAATGCTCTGTTGGGTGAGATCAGCAGTCCATTCCTTTCCTTGCATATTATTTCACACGTTTGTCCCCATTTAGGCATTTAACCGCCACGTACTGTGCCATGTTATTTCTTGGTAGAAGTTCATATTCAACAGTTTTTTTTGGGGGGGGGGGGGTGAAAATGAAAATAAACGAATTACATAAAAATAGATTTAAAAATTAGCTCAACCAGTAAGGAAGGTGACACAATTTTGCGCTTTTGCTGGAAAAGCCAATTAGTCGATTGACCGAAAATGATTTATCAAGCAAAAATACCAAACCTTCTCACATTTCATCTACTCGAATGATAAGATTTTTCTCAGTTTTTTTATTTAATTTTAAATGTAATACACATGTGGGTATTTGGATTATTTTGTCTCAACAACTCTGAACAGAGTACATTGCAGTAATTCTTTATTGCTCATATTATGAATATGATAATATATACAGACATTGTATTATTTAGCATACTTTTTACTATTTTTTAATTTTTATACTTATGTATATGTGTACTGTAAGGCGGCCGTGGCTCAGGAGGTAGAGCTTGTTGCCCTTTATTTGGAAGATCGGCGGCTCGATCCCCTGGCTCCTTCAGTCTGTGTGTCGAATTGTCCTTGGGTTCCAAGATACAGAACCCCAAATTGCCCCCAGTGGCTGTTCCATCGGTGTATAAATGTGTGTGAATGGGTGGATGTGAGATAGTGTAAAAGCGCTTTGATTGGTCAGAAGACTAGAAAGGCGCTACACAAGTACCCTTCAGACCATTGTTTGTGAAAGAGACATGTTTGTGAAAATGTACCTGACAAGAGACCTGATTCTGAATATTTTTTGTGACATTATACAAGCTAAATTTATCAAGTGCACTAAAATATCAATATATAATAATAAGACAATGATATATTTTATTAATATAACCAACCATGAGGCTACCGTTTAACTTCCAAGCGCATCAGCAACATTGGAGAGCGACGCTTTTATTCTGAAGGTTTACGTTTGAACATCCGGTCACATTGTGTTGGCTTTATAGTGAAAGTATGCGATGGGGGAGACCAAGGGGACGTGCTGGATGTGATGTACGCCGTGAGAGGGAGGAGAGGGGGGACCGAGTAGCCCAGTGGCATCTATTATTACACCGACTGTTGTTTATAATTGTGTCAAACATTTCAACGTATAGACGGAAATGACCGAGAGGCCTTTTCACAACATGCAGACTACATTTTAAACAAAAGCAACATAAACTAGTATTCAGCAGTTTATTTACTAGGAAGTCCCAACATAGGCACACCGTTGCTTTAACATTGGGAAAATGTAAAGAAAGTAAAATAAGCAAAAGTCACTCCACTCGCCCGCTACGTGCCCGCGCACTGGGCGTGCCCGCCGCCATTGAGGACTACACAAGTCGCATGTAGCCCTCGCGCTCCCTCCCTCCCACTCGCGAGGAAGTAAACAGTGTGAAGTTGACCACGCGCCTGGAAAAGACTGAGAGCAGCTGATAAGAGCAGATAGCCTATACAGGATGATAATAATAACAATAACAATAAACAGAGTTTGGACTTTTTAAACGTGATCACTGAATAGAAACTCTTGTATTTGGGTCTATTTTTAGTTGCCGCTGGTGGGTTTGTCAGTGTCTTTCACTCAGCTGTCAGAAAACGCTTAATGTCAAGACCTTATCACGACTTTATAGATTTGTCAGATTAACTCCTTTAATAAACAGTTTTTCTGACTTTCCACCGAAATGCTTATAAACAAATTACAGACCACTTCTTTCCCCCCCTCCTCCCCCATATTCTGTATATTTCCGGCCCTTATGATGAAATGTTGTTTCAAAGAGGTCTTTACTGAACCTAAATAATATCAGAACCTAAAAAAGCATTTAATTGTAATTGTATAAACTCATTAGATTCTGTCTAAAATCATATCCCCGATACACAACACATCCAACAATAAACTGGACTGGTGCACCAACACAGATGTCCTGTACAAGAAGGGACAAAGCCGCCTCCATCTGCTGAGGAGACTAAATAAACTGGTTAAGAGGGCTAGCTCTGTCCTGGACTGTCCTCTGGACTCCTGGACTGTCCTCTGGACACCACAGAGCAGGTGGGTGGGAGGACGATGCACCCCCTGCTTGAGACAGTGGTGTCTTTAAGCAGCTCCTTCAGCAGCAGACTGCTGCACCCAAAGTGCAAGAGGGAGCGCTTCATTCCAGCTGCAGTCAGACTTTTTAACTCAGAAGCAACATAACGTGACCATCATATTGCTCCAATTTTAATTCTTTTATAGTAACTTAATGTCTATTTTATTTGTCTACTGTTTGCTTCTGTTTTTGGTTTGCTTTTGTACTGGAGTTGATGCAACGAGTGAATTTCCCCCATTGTGGGATTAATAAAGTCCATTCTATTTTATTCTCCTATTACTACAACGAAGTGGGCTCAAGCAATGCTTTTGCTTTGCATGACCGATAATCCAACCAATCAGGAAGCCAAATGTGAGTGTCTGCTTCACTAAAACGCTACCCCGGAGTATTAAAACAAAAACCTCTCCGTTTTTGATGTTTGGATTTGCAGTTTCAGCCTGGATGGGATAAAATGAAAACGCAGTAGAGTGGATATAGCCGGAGAGTGGGGGGGCAGGGTTGAGCTTTGAGGGGGAGAGGGGAGCAAACACTGGCTAATTAATGCAACATCAAACTATATTGATCTAAACAGTACCGTCTTTATTTTATATCTCTTTTGAAAACATATCAGTAAACCTTAAAGTACCGATATACCGCCCAGCCCCAGTCAGACCTATATGATGTTAACATTGAGCGAAATATTCAAACTACAGACTTTTATAGAAGCACCAGACCTTTAAATGGAAATATTCTAGATTTGTTTGTGTGCATTATTTTATACAAATTTATTTGAATTCAGCCTGAAATCTTTGGAAACAGGATTTTTGCTAGAATTTGAACAATATTTGGCTGCACAACATGAGTTTGCGCATGTAGGTCAAGGAGGAACTGAGGGTTAAAACAAATGAATTTAATCCTCAGGAGGCCGTCTTTACATTAATCCTTCAAGTGTTTTAATGTGAGGCACCTAGTTTAGATTAAGAGTGTGTGCGCCTTATTTAATTGGTGGATTGAAAAGTTGTTTTTGTTTCTAAGGGAAGTGGTCTCTGGTTTGAGGACTTGTTGCTTTAAACTTCAAATGGGAAATGATTATATGTGTAGTGTAAAGGCCAGTCGGGGAATTAACCGCCGATCTAGCGGGCAACCGGCTCTCCTGAATCAAAGCCGCCCGCTCTACGCTCTTGCTTCCAAAACAAATGGCACTTTAATAGCAGCAAATTAGACCAATTAGAAAAATGATCATACACTTAGTATCATATAACATCGCAAGTTTTTCGATATAGCCTGTGTCTCTACTTTAAAATGGAACCACAAAAGCATCTGAGCTAAAAGCACGGAGCGGACCCGAAACAAGGTAACATCAACATTAGCGTTGAACGTAAAACATGCTTGAGATACAGGTTAGTCGAGGTAAGGCACAATTCTTAGTTGTAAATGTATAAACATGCGTTTGTTGTTGATGTTCTTCGACTGGTTACTCTGAGTTTGTGATGCAACGTTGCACAGCTGATCAAGGTGGCGGGGGCGCCGAGCTAAAGCATTTCTTTTCCGATTCCTCGATGAATCTATGAAATAATCTGTAAAATACTACAGAATACAGAAAAGACATTCCTTATCTTAATCCAAAAAAAAAACCTCAGAGGAATTCTGAAGCACGGCAGGTTAACATTATTTTCTGTATTTATTGTCTTGTTCAGGCGATAAACTGTTTTTGGTGAAGTCGTTTTACTTTATTTCTTTGAAATAGTCTTTCTTGTTAAAGATGCAGAATGTCTACCTGTTGTGCGACTTCACCAAAAAGCCAAATTAATCCACAAGAGTCTGTTAATAATCTGCTGTCACTTCAGACATTAACAAGTACATGATACAGAATAGGACTGCAGTTAACAATGATTATAGTAATCGAGTATTCTACAGATTATTTCACAGATTCATCCAGTAATCGTATAAGAAGTACTTTTGCTTGACGCGCACAATCCCAAAACTTTTTTCTTCGTCCCTCGCTATTTTCTCTCTCTTCCTCCACTTTGCAAACACCGCCATCAAATCACTTCGTCTTTACTTGATCACAGCGTAAGCGCGATGTGCGACGGTACAACTGTCCGTGTGAAACAGTGCGCTCTATAGTTAAATGGATTAAAGGAGGCATCGAAGCAAAGAATTTGTAATCGAATTATTCGAATAAATCGTTTCAGCCCTAAAACAGAATGATATTGTCACTGTAAATAAACTAAACTCGTGCTTCATCGTAGTGCAGTCGTCAATTAAAATGGCCTGTAGTATAGCACTAAATTGATATGTCAATTAATTGATTAGTCAATCTACAAGTAACAGTTTTGATTACTGATGAATTTAACTTTTTTTTTTAGTAAAATTGGCATGAGCTCTGTGGTTCCAGCTTCAATGTAAATATTTATATATTTTCTTGATAGTAAACTCCATTTATTAGCTTTTTTCCGGAGCTTTTCCAACAAATCTAATGGTCTTTCTCAGGGGATGGAAAATAGACTCAGGGTTGAAATAATTTAGCATGTGTTAAAGTAGCATTACATCAACAATATTGATAATCGATTAATTGTCCATTAAAAAGTCTTTTATCTAGCTTTGGTTTCAGCTTCTCAAATGTGAGGATTGGTTGCTTTTCTAAAGTGAATAGTTTTAGGTTTTGGACTGTTGATCAGACAAAACAAGACATCTAAAAGAAGCCATCTGTAATTAACACTGTAAATATTATTGTTGGCCTGTGTATCACAATTGTTATCAGTGCCTATCAGTTTTAAATTCAGCACTTGTGTCAGTGGCTCCCCTACTGACCTGCCCTGTTGCATTCATGGTCATCTGGAAAAGAAACAACCCATATCTGATTACAAAATATTTAATAGTGGAAGCGTATTATCAGTCGTCATGTTGATTCAACCGGTGTAGACGTGTCACACTGTGCACTGCCGGCGCTCGCTCCCCGGAGCTTCGTTTCTCAGAACTGTGTGTATACGTGAGGCCCCACACAGCCGCCAGCTTCCTGCTGCCAGATAAAACAGTGACGGTGTGAAAGAAGCTGTGCCAGCTCCGCCGCATGGCCCCCGCGTTAATCAGCACGGTGACACCCGCTAAAGCCCCCCAATCAATCAGGATCTGCTGTAAACTGGCTTCAGTGTAAACACTGGGATTTCTTTTTTCTCTGCTCGAACACAAAGCTCAGTGTTGGCAGTGACACAGAGAGCAGAAGGTCAAAGAGTGCCTGGGGGAGTTATTTGGTAAGTTCAGCTTGTTTCTGTTACATGACATCAGCTTGGATAGACACCCATTCTCTGACAGCAGTTCAGTAACCCTATCAGCTAAAAGACACATAAGGAAGTGTTTTTAATGCAAATCTTTCACTGACACTGTATTTAATTTGCTTTCTGACAACAGCTCCTTGTGCTAAAGCAGGATCACTTTTCATGGCTCTGTTTAGCCGACTCAAGGCTCGGTTTAAGCTACACTAATCAATATTTTTTATATAAACAATGGGTTAATTGTTAAAGTGTGAAAAGGCTTTCACAGTGACAAACCTACTGATAATTACCCAAACGCAGTTTCCTTTAGCTGTACTGAGCTTTTTAGCCTCTTTTGGTTTTACTACCTATGTACAGTATACTGTTCAGTCTACATGTAGATGATGTATTCAGCACATATATCGGCCTCTACTAACTTAGATATATCACTGTAATAATAATATAAAATGCTGGTCAATAAGCAACAAGATGGTGACATCATTCAACTGCATTATTCTCTACACTATATAACAATATATATTTAATGCTAGCCAGTAATGGTTTTAGAATAGATCTACTAGGGCTGAATGATTTTGGGGAAAAAATTTTATTTATTTATTTTCACCCTGTGCAGACTCCCGATCGCACATCAACAATGAACACAATTAAAACAGACAAAAAAAAGAAACAATTTAACTTAGTAGCCTACTTAGAAATAGTAGAAGCACAAAAATCAAGGACAACTGAACAAATAAGCAAAATCAGACAGGCAAAACGCTCTTATTCTGAAATGCTCCATGTGGATGTGTGATGTTAGCCTGCAGAGAGCGGAGTGGGCGTTTGTTACTGTAAAATGTACACACCCTGTACCCGCTCTGCTTGTAACTGCACGACGGGTCAGATGCGCTGTTTAATTAACCTACATTTTAAATCGCTTTCTTTACGATTAGCTAATTGCGTTCTTTCAGTTCTTTCAGATCGCAATTTCGATTTGAAAATGATTAATCGTTCAGCCGTAAGATCTATTGTCATTTTGTCTGGGATAGAAAAGACGATAGTGACTGAGGACATTTAGGGCTTGAAACTAACTTTTTCACCACCATCCCAAAACTCACAAGGGGAGCGCTGACATCGATCCACAGCTGCAACACTGACAAGGCTGCCTGCTGATGTGTCCGCAGACATTTTGTGTTTATCCGTCTCATGAGTGCAGATATCGGCCAGTACAAATAATCTCAAAATGCCAGATATCGGCATATCACAAAAAAAGGCAACCAACTGTAACTACCTGCATAGCTAGATACCACTGGGGATAAAATGTTTTTTGAAATTTGGGTGAACTGATCCTTTAAGGCTCAAATACCCTCAGGAAGAAGTTCTGATTGGATTATTTTCCAAGGGGAGGAACCTGAAATTCGCAAAATAAGAAATTGAAAAAGCTGACAGCTATTTCCACTGGTTAGGTGTGCACAGGTGTGAAAATGTAGCCATGCTGCTGTCCCAAGTGAACAAAGCAAACCACACTGCCAACCAAAATGTTTGCAAGTTCATTTATAGACAGGTAAAAACAGTTGTACTATGCAGCACCACCTTTAAAACCATTAAGCTGATTCAGCTCCTCTCTGACGTCTGTTCAGGTTCATCAGGTTCCTTTAAATAGCATTTCAGTATCACGTTGTTAATTTGAGCCCTATGACAACCAGAGACAAAATCCAAGCACGTGTTGATTCTGATTAATAAAACAAAGAGTCCATTCTGCACAGAGAGTCTAGAAAATTCCAGTTCTAATTAAAAATAAGTGGAAATAAAAGGATATTTAGGGAACTCAGACTGTACTGTATGCATGTGTTGAGTGTTTTTGTGCCTCAGATTATGGCGGTTCAAACTCCAGGCAGCAGCGTGCGTACGTGAGAGGAGCTTCATCGTCTGAGTTAACCAGTAACCAGACCTCTGCTTCTCTTCTGATCTGCTGCCAAAGAAAAGGAAAGAACGACTCCTTGGCAGCGTGCGTACGTGTTGTAATCTGAGGAATAATGCCTGAGGTTTACTGTACAGCTGACTGAAGCTGCTGATGGCTGATAATCAGCACATATCAATTTTTCCGATCATTTTCACGCCCGTGAGATCACCAGTAATTGATATTCCCTGCAGACTTGACAAAGGCGTCTGAAGCAGCATTTAGAGCATCGTGGGACGTGATTTCTTGTCCAGCATGGTTCAGTCAAGTTCATGACGGAGACCAAAATAACATGAACACCTGACAATCTGCTGCCATGCCACATCATAAAAATACCTCACAAAGTCCTACATTAGTGAAGCTTATAAAGTGACAGACTGTCACAGAGGATTAGGACCACCTGGGTGAAACTAATTCAGGTTTATGCAACTGCTCTAAAAAAAAAAATAAAAAGCACCCTCGTACAGGTTACAGTTGGAACAGGTTGAGTCTGTTTCAGAGAAGTGTTCAACTTTACAGGCATTAGGTATGAAAAAGTATAGAAATGTAATTATATACGCACACAGACATCTATATACCCAAATATGTTGATTGTGAAATGTCCCAAAACAACATAAGACATATGATGATTGTTGGAAAGTACTGGTCCACTTTGTGTTTTAGTGGGGACATAAAGGCTCAGAGGAAAAAACTTTTAAGCGTTCTTCAGCACATAAGATGTTAGGAAATATAACAGGGGAGACAGAGGTATGAGGTCAAAGTATACTATAAGGCATAAGCGTAGGCTACTACAGAGTCGACAATCTGAAAATAAATTGTTGTGCGTTTTATGCACAACAATGTATTCGACCGCACCAGTTAACAGTCATCCATCACATCCACACCTGCAACATGTTAAACAAACAACGCCAAAAGCACATAGACTGTAAAGAAAGCACCAGTGCGTGGAGGTCAGCCCAGCGATAACAACAGGCCTGTCCAATTTTACTGCCCTGAAATATGACAAACTAGAACTTAAACTTAAGGAATAACATTAACAATGTGAGCTAAAGATAATAAATCGACCTCATGTTTAGATGTTAAGTTAAAGTTTCGACGCTGCAAGCAAGCAACTATGTCAAGAATTTGTTTGTTTGCACGCATTTTTGGGTCATTTTAGTTTTATTTTAGTTTAAATTACTTTTATGGACAATGGGCATTTGTTTCTTCTATATTTACACTGGTTTGCATGTGTTCTTATTTTGCAAATTTTTCATTTCTTAGTAGGGCTGGATGATTTCACCTAAAATCAAAATCACGATTAATTGAACATTTCACCTTGATTACGATTACTGAACGATTATTTATTTTTTGTTGTTTTTTGTAGTTTTTTATGCCCTCATATTTCACTGACTAGGTTTGTACTGTAAATATGCTCAACTGTTAAAGGGGCATTATGGAGTTTCCAGCGGCCATTAGCGGTGCGGTTTTAAGATTGCAACCAGGCGTGTGCTCGTACGCGTGCTGGCTTGAGCTCATGAGCGAGCATAATCCGAAACACAACCGCTTTCACACAGAAATCCTGCAATAAACGCAGAAACACCAGCATGTAGGGTGTTGCTTTTCACACAGACATGTTCATCAAAGTCTCAGAGGTAGATCAACACCGGCTCCATAATGTAACGTTACTTCATTCAGAGCGGCGAGCCGGAAAAAAGGTAAAGTGACAGCGGCTAAAGACAGACAGGGAGACAGCTTCACACAATATACTGGAAACTCAGGTAAACTCCCACTGCAACGTTACAGTAATAGGTTTGGACTGAATATTATAACGAGATTGTGTCACACTTTTTAATAATAAGACCGCAGTAAGTAACTTTACTGTAGTGTCAGTGGATGGCTCTTCCTCTGTGTTGTATATTATGTGGGTCACGTTAGTTACAGCGACTGAGAGGTGGAGAAGCTGTGTACCTGAGTATCGGTAAAAGGCAATAAATCTAAAGTGAACGTCACAAAGAAAACAGCGGCAGGTCCGAGCTAATGTAGCGTTAGCTGGCTGCTCTTGGCTGCATTACTATATGATAGTAAACAAATCGCTCCACATTTGCTTTTTACCGTTACATCATTTCTTGCAGGCTTTGACACTTCGACATAATATCTGTGGTACACAAGATAGTATTATGGGTTGCATTAGTTGGTTAATTAATGTGGAAAGCGATATAACTTTGCACCGATAACATTAGCAACTGCTCTGTATTAGCCGGCGAGCTAACGTGACTTCCTCTGTTTCTCCAACTTTACCAATGCTCACTCTGTTCTTATTCGACATCGTCTGAACCTGTTTGGTCTGATGGGCTTCAGTTTTGTTTTGTATCCTTACATGGAGCCCGTGTTTTGCTGTGAGCCGGTTGTTTTATGGTGTTAGTGGACCGCATGTCGTTAGCTGCCGTGTTGTCGCTGTAGTCTGAGAGAGGCTCGGGAGCGCGCACAGGGCTGAATCCGACCCGGAGACCTCACATTAAAAGCAGAATAGTGGCTGATGCAAGCAACGGAGAAAACAGGCGTGTGCTTCATTTTTGAGCCCATTGACAATAAGGCAATGAAAATTTGATTTATTAAAGTCAAAAACTTACATATAGCCCCTTTAAAGCTGGGTCTATTTATTCACAGATTTTACAAATCCATTATCTTAATGTTAATTAATAAGGTAATGTTGATGATGTGCACATTAAAGAGATGGTTCCTCTATATTCGGCGCATCGTCGCTGCTGAATTATGACCACTACTACTAGACTTTCACTCTATTATTGAATATCAATGCAGAATACTGTGCGAGCACGGTAAAACACACTTTGCGAGCTTCCTCTCCTCATTCATCCAAGGAAATACTTGACAGGTGCTGTTAGAAGAGCAGCAGAGTTAACTTAGGTCTTTTAACTGCATTGCAATGTGTTTGTAGCGCGTGAGTGGACGAGCGAATGAGAGAGAGTGAGCGGCAGAAAGTGACGCTGAAAGCGAGAGAGTAATAAGTTCGGCAGTAAATGTACAGTGTAGGTCACAGTGTGTCTGGTATAAAACGTTTGACTGTTGTAGGTCTGGGCAATAAAACAAATTGTATAATTATCGCGATATAATTTCCTCAATAACAATATAACAAATGTTCAATATATCTTCAATAAATATTTGATTTAATTTATTAGAATCACGAACGAATTAGCACTTAATTTTTATATTAATATGTTTATTTTGTTGAGGAAAAGTGATGCAAATAGATTTACTAATCACATTTTTTGAAAAAAGATTTTATCATAATTGTTTTGAATATTCTAGCTCAGATATGTAAAGTGATCCACTGTTTGGCATCAAGTGTTTGTCACGTTCTGACCATTAAGAAAAGTTTCACCACACAATTAACCAACTGGCCCTTCATTTTTCATTCAGGGGCAAAAATCAGCCTTTAAACTTGAAAGAAATAATTTGACATTTATCGTGATAATTATCGATATCGAATGATATGAAATGTTTTTATCGTGATAACATTTTTGGCCATATCGCCCAGCCCCAGTCTGTTGTTTCCTTTTAACTGCTGGAAGTGAAGGCGGTTAGCGCTGGCTAACATCTCCCTGTGCTTCAGACTCCGGTCTGAAGGCTGAGCAGGACTGGACGGGGCGGAGTCACGTGACTACACACGCAGTGTTTCAAGGAGAAAGTACATGAACATACACATTATTTCCAGGATTAAATAACCAAAATAACCGACACGGGGAAAGTACATCGGTTAGAGGCTCTGAATTGCAGTTTCGATTACTTTTCAATTAATTGTCCAGCCCCATTTCTTACGTAATATTTCTTTTTATTCCAGATGACTTTTACCAAATTACGCTTTCAAAAAGTGGTGGGGACATGTCTCCAAAGTCCTAAGTGTTAATGACCCATATGCGTAAAGTGCAATTTATACTTCTGTGTTGAATCGACGGCATACCCTCTGTGTAGCCCTGTAGCCTACGCTGTCACCTACGCCATCACTTCGACGCAAAAGTATAAATTACACTGTAATAGGGGTCGCCTGACGTGCACGTCCTCAAAAATTTAACTACACGTCGAGTCGACCGTAAGCACTGTGATTGGTCGCCTGGATAGCCTCGCAATGCCTCCGAATCAACCGGAAGAGCCCCGTGCTTTGTAGTAACTTCTACTAGCGGCCAAAACAGCAGCTGTAACACGGTGGATCAATATATTTGAACGTCACAACCTGAGCGAAAAGATTTGTTTCACAATCAGAATGTGATCTGTTCGGTCAATATCATTTGAAAAGGCTACTACACCAGCCGCACGTACACAATTTTACCCCCATTCACGTTAGCGTGGGGTTAAACTGGAAGTTAGCCTGCTCGTCCGACAAAAGTCAACACAGTGGACGTGCTTTGAAGTCAATTTTCCTAGCGACCAAACCAGCGGCTGTAACACGGTGGAATAAATCAAGCTTTAGTCACATCACGTAAATCACATGACATTTAACACACAGTTAACAACGGTTTTAGTTTTATTAGGGTTAGGGCTATAAAATGACTTAGGTTTAGGAAAAGGTCATGATTTGGGTTCAAATAAGCACAGAATTTAACTTTTTGGCTCACCTACCAATGGGACTGGTAGATGAAAAAATCCACCGGCCAAACATATTTTTTTAGCAAACGAGACATAGCAAACGAGATTTACGGGGAAACATTTGAACGGGAGGATACTGGGAGAGAACGGTCAAATACGGGAGAAGCCCGGGGGAAACGGGAGGGTTGACAGGTATGCAATGTTACGGTGGTAGCTAGCTAGCTAAATGCTAAAAACACTTCAGGTACTCCAAGCCCGATCTGACGGCTCCCGACTCCAATCCCCTAACGCCCACCCCCTTACATATCTACGCCAATCAAACACAAGAAACCTGAAATGAACATAAACAACAACCAATAAATGCCTCTAACCCGTGTGTTACACGGTTTTAGATCCCTGGGTACAGCGGGGACCAATTTAAGTGCGACACACAACAAAAAAACAACGCTGATCCGCTGTTAGCTAACGTCAAAAAACTATTATATGGTGATACCGTACCGAATACATTCACCCGCCAATCGCGCCGGGTAGCCTTCCGACATTTACCCGCCAAACAGAAAATCTTCCCGCATTTGGCGCTTGATAATTTCCAGCCCTGGTCACCTGACTTCCTCTTATGCTACCACCATAACCATACCATAATAAAATGTAAATTATGGGTCGTAATAAGATGCTACGACCCATACGGCCGTTTTTCTGGTGAGTACGGGCTGATTATATACCATTCATTTATAGATTTGTGAGCAATTTATTCTGATTTAATAATATATACAGACGGGGGACAAACGAAAGGAAAAACCTGAATAAAAGATGAAAAACATCAAATGCAGATGTGTCTGTGGTCCAACACTCACTGAATGGTTTAGTGAATTTGAAAATGACTCCGTGTAGTGATGTCTGTGACTGTCTCGGATGACCTGTTGTTATGTCGGTGTTCGTGTATCTTTCTATCTCCTGTACTGAGGTCGTTCTTGATCTCAGTTAGAAGACTTGATTAAATAAATAAAATGTTGTGTATATAAATGAGGGGATTTCTTGTGGAGGGATGTTGTTCATCCCTCCAACAGAGTTCCACGGACTTGGCGAGGAGCCCTGAAATGGTTCACCCATTTGTGCATATTTAATATTTAAGGTCACTTTTGGTAGCATGTTACCAAGTCTATTAAGTCAAGTCATGGTCTTGGTACAGTTAAGTTTTTAAAAGGTATTATATGTAATGAAAACAATATCATGTACGTCCATTGTGTTTATATATCTGCCAATGTGAACAAAATGGTCAGAAATTAACACTGATCAGCTGCACTTCAGTACTTCAGTATTTTTGTACAGTGTTTACTACTTGTATAACTTTATTATGATGATTTAAACAGCATGTTTCACAGTTAAATAGTTCTATAAAAAATATAAACAACTTTTTTGATTGTTTCCTAAAATATTTTTGTATAGTGTCCTTTACTGTTTCGTATTCTGTCTGTGCTTATCGGCTGTGGAAGATTTGTGTGCTCATCCTGATGTAATATCTTTATTTTTTAATTTATTTATAGTTTTACAACACTATGCTACTCAAAAAAAAGCTAAAATTATTTACTACATTATTTACAAAATTTATTGGGTTTTTGTTTTGTTTGACTGACATAATGACATATGTATTAGATGTGATTAACAATTTTGTGCACAGATATACAAGCAGATAAATATGTTTATCTTGTTTTAAATGTATGTTGTTTTTTCTTATTATTTGATTTATATTGTCCCTGCGGTATTTTATAATTGTATGACTGCTGTGTATTTTGTGCTTGTTTGCATTCTTTGAATAGTTATTGAAAGTGTTCATACTACCCTATCACCTGAGGCTGTTTTAAACCTGAAAGAAAAGGGCTTTAACTACAAGTAGCGCAGACCGGAGCTGAATGGCCAATAGGATTTCACTAAGGGGAGAGAGTTGAGATGGGAGAAACATCCCATTGAGACCCTGCGTGCCCAATTCTGCAGAAACCCCCTGCACATTCAAAAAAAGACACGAAGGGCGGAAAAGAAGAGCACTAAACTTTCTGATGCATTGCAGATCGAGTTTCCAAGTAGGGCTGGGCGATATGGCCAAAAATGTTATGACAATAAAAAATCATTCGATATTGATTAATATTACGATAAAAGTCAATAATAATGTCAGTATTTCCTTAAATTTTAAAGGCTGATTTTTGCTCATGGGTGAAAGTTGAAGAAATCAGATGGTTAATTGTGTTTTTTAACTTTTCTTTATGGTCAGAACAAACACTTGATGCCAAACAGTGGATTAACAAATCTGAGTCCCTTTTCCTCAACAAAATAAATATCTTAATTAAAAAATGAAGTGCTAATTTGTTTGTGAGGAATTAAATGTACTGAACATTTGTAATATTGTTATTGAGGAAAATTATATTGCGATAATTATCATTATTGTTTTATTGCCCAGTCCTACATAAGACTCCCAAGAGCTGAACCCTGAAGAGAGTCCCTTATGCCAGGTAGTCCAGAGACTTTTAACAAACCTGCAACATGTCTCACACACACCTTTCTCAAACCAGCACTGCTTTACAAACACCAGTTAGAGTAAACCCAATGATCACTCTCAGCAAAAATACTTATAGGAACATCGGGAGGAAGAGACAAAAAAACAACACAAACTACGTTGCTACCTGGCCCTAAACAGAGATTATCAAATGGCTGAATATCTCTCTGCTGTCAGAGAGATCAAGCAGAGGAAGCTTCTTCCCAAGAACAGACTCAGTGACCCTTGCAATTGAAAAAAGGGAGACTTGGCTAAAGAATACAGAGTATGTGAGCGCTGTAAGACAAAAATAGCATAAGAGAGCAATATTTTGAGAAATCTATTATTACTCACACCAGATTTCAAAGAATTTCCAGATAATAAATTAATAATAATCCTAGGAGGAGGACACGTGTCCCTGTGTCACAACTCAGTGAACTATTACACTCAGTGTTCAGGTTAAATCTGATTTATTCTGGTATTGTAGTGTATGTTCTGTCTTAATTTGTTATTTTTGTCGTTGTACTGCTAAATTGAATGGTCATGATGTCATACTGAAATGTAAACATCGATGCCAATAAAGCACAATGAACTGAAAAAGGATGCGAGTGGCAACATGTGTGTGCAGGCAGTGTGTGTTGTGTTCTATCAAGTGAAGTAAAATGCCTTGTTTGGTTTTATTTTACGTGGATTAAAACATTGATAGATGCCAAATAAGGAAGGAAGGAAGGAAGGAAGGAAGGAGGCAAGATAAGATGAGAAATGGTCGAACTATCCAGGGAGCTGCTAACCTTACAGAGAAAATGAGTGGACACCAAAACTAAATACGTAAAGTATTAGATAAAATAAACAGAACAGCGACATAAAGTTCACTGTAGTGGTGATGGAAGACGTTTTCCAGGCAGTGTATGCTTTAAAAGTTAGATAATCACCTGTGCAGCCACCTGTGTGGCCCACATTCAGTATCGTTAAACTGAAAAGGTTGCCTGTCAAACAAAACGTTGTAAATAAAATTAAACTACGAACCCTTCTGGAGGCAGGGCGAACATCTCGACGACACACCGGCAGAATCCACGTCGATATCCGCCGTGTTTGAAAGAACAACTTTGATCCAGAGAAATAAACACCAAAGCCAAATCAAACAACTCGCGTAAAATCCAATACGGCGCCTAATTTCTTCGTCGCTCCCCGCCTGAAGTTGTTCGCAGCAGCTGTTCGCTCAGTGCTGCCGCCGGTGGCCACGTCTGCGCGTCGTATCGCGATACTTCGAACCGATCGAAATGTTTTATTTTATTAAACACGGAGGTTGAATGTAACGAATTACAAGTACTCACGTTACTTTAATTGAGTAGTTGTTTTTGTGTACTTGTACTTTTTAAATTAGTTTTTTGAAATCTGTATTTTTACTTTTACATAAGTATGTTTTGTTTAAAGATTTGTACTTCGCTACATGTTCAATCACATCCCTTACTGAGTAAAAAAAAATAAAAAATGATTGCGAGGAAAAACTAAAAGCATTAAACTGGCGAAACACAAGTTGACTTTTATTTTGAAGTAGTCACTGTAAATGAGATTAGCGCTGCCCGCACTCATTCATCAAAAATGCGTCTGTACGTCATTTTCAACAGTTTTCTGACAGCGGACCAGTTTGAAATATTGCAGTGAGCAATGCAACAGTCAGCAGCAGACACCGTGAGCTGCAGGCTACAGGCTGCACACCTCCACCTTCAGCCAGGTAACCAGCTCCTTTCACTTTCACTATCCACACTCTTGCAGCATAAAGTCAGATCATGACTGCTCACACATATGGAAAATACCAATAACTATCCGACAATAGTTTGTGTAGCTGCCCTAGACTTCTCTGCCCTGTGCTATCAAATGACATCTGCTGTTACAACAGGTGTCTCGTGCACAATAACGAGCAGCTGCATAATAGCGTCAAAACCGAAAGTTGAAAATATTATAGAAAGTCAAGCCGCCACAGTGTCTGCTTCCTGCCCTTGAACAAATGTTGAGGACCCCTGATGTAGAGGTCAGTTAAATAATACCTTCCAAACCAGGTAGGTGTCAAAGCCCCCTTAGACACAGCTTCTCTGTGAATGCTGGAGCGTTTCTGTGGTAGATGGAGCAATTTGGCTCAAAAGCATGGAAACAGTCCCATCTAGTGTCAAATAATTGCAATATCAGGGAAAACAAAATCATAGATACAGTACATCCTGTAAAACTGCATTTTAAGACACAGTTAAAAGGAAAGTTAATTATATCCCTTGAAAATAACTGAAAATTGCTAACCTATTGGAAGATTATCTTTAAGACCTTTCAAACCAAAAGAAAAAGTACAGCAGTTTTGACTTCTACAAGCATCGTCTTTCATCAGAATATTATAGACTATTGCGGGTAACATTGCAGATGTCGGTCATAATACGTTTCCTGTGTGTTCAAATGCAGCACCACGAGGCCCAAATGCTGTACAGGTTTGTTGGATATTGACACAAAGCTCAGTTTCTTTGCTTTACGTGACAAACTCAAACAAAATCAATGTTAACAGAACGGAAACGTCACTCGCAACTGACTGATAAAAGCAAAATAAAACAATAGGTTAGACAGGTAAAACCAACTGCTTCAGCTTAATGAGATATCCCTTTAATGATTTCAATTATAGAACAGTATCAGTAGCACACAAAACCCATAAATATCGCCATCATGTGTGACTACAAAACATTACAAATGCGTATACAAGAATATATATATATATACACAAAAATCAAGAAAAATAAATTAGTTTTGCAGAGGAAAAGAATCACAATTTATTTTCACATATCATAAAATATGGATTATAATAAAATGGAACTTCTTAAAACATTAATCATGTCTGTGCAAAGAGGGAACCATTAATGTGACCTGTTGTACAGTTTCAAATAAAAGTCGGAATTTAAAGGTAATTTTCAACCTGTTTACAATCATTTTTCATCACACTGATGCGGCTTTCCAAGGTAAGACTACCCTCTACTGTAATGACATGCACTTTATCCATGACCTGACGACTATCACCACGTTACACAACGATGCATGTCCACAGGCTGCTGCAGCCACAGGTAACGTATACAGGTAGCCAGAGAAATGCTGAAGCAACGTCCCAACTTCCATCCTGCAGCACAGACAGTCGTTAGATTCTCTCCCAAGTGCTGCTGCAACTTGCGGTGACTGTATTAAAAACACAGGCACCTCCCTCAGTCGGGCAGCTGGTACAGATCGGCACAGGTGTTATTTCAGGAGTAAAACAAACAGCTGCAAATTGTATTTACTTACATATCTCAGGTGCGATTACTTTACACCCCTTTCGCATTTTTGAGCTTTGCCTTTTGCACCACCTATCCCTTGTCTCTCTGTCGCTATCCCATCATGTACCTTACAGGGGATTACTTCTCCATCACTGCAAAACAAACTGCCATGAAAAGAGGAAGCTGAGCTTGGTCCATCTTTTACCTGCACGTTCCATTCGCTGATGAAGGCAGTGAGAAAAGCACAGATAATAAGTAAGTGGACCTTGAGTTAGAAGAGTATTTACCACAGATGTGTGTTCACAGATCGACAATGAATCTCTTAATTATTCTGCTAATTTGAGAATGCAACTGCCTTTGTCTTCACAGGAAATGATGTCTTCAACGTACAGTAAGTTGCTCATTTAGCAGTAGTTCATGTGGTGCATCTACCTACAATCAGGCCTCATCCAGAGACCAGGTCCTGCTCTAATAATCATATTTGGCTCATAAAATTAAATAAACGCATTTTGTCCATCAGCCGCCTTGTTTCCTGACTCTGCATAAAACTCTTAAGACAACGATGGTATGATAAAAATAAAATAATCAAATCATTCCAAACATCCATATATTTACACATTGTCAAAACATTAAGGTGCGCTTGATTTAAGGAGATAAAAACAAAACATTTCAAATGAAACCAAGCACACCCTCTTTTAAGACCTCGTCTTCAAGCCCAACATTGTTCACAAACCCAATATATTTCAGTGAAGGACAAAGTCCCGGGGAACAGCATCGTCCAAAGAGACCTCCAGCACGACCTTTGATATTGAATTAGCTTTCGAAAAAAGAAAGAGGAGAGGAGTTCTGCCTCAGCATGGTTGGAAACAATCTCCACCTCACGGCCAGCCAGGAGACAGACAGGCAGGACGATGGACGGACAGGAAGCCAGAGACAGATGGGACCCGTGGGTGGGTGGGCGGGATCACAGTGTCATTGGATGACCTCAAAGTAGTGCAGGATAGCCATGATGTGCTGAGGCATGAAGACGTAGCCGGTGTAAATGGCCATGGCAGCCACAGAGATCAGCAGGGAGTCTGAAGACGAGATGTTAAGGAAGAACTACAGAGATTTACTAATGCATCTGCAGGGGGCTGAAAAAGTAAACTGTCAACAATCGTTTATCTGTCAAGACTGAGCTTTGAATCAGCTTCACATCACGATGTTGTGTCCTACATTTGAAACGCCGCCTGCAGATTCATATATATATACATAGCTGTGCCTGGTAGTGACGCGTCAATATGGCAAAGTTTGATGTCATGGTTTTGTAGCCTCATTATCAGCCAAATAACCCGACTTATTAAAAAAAATCACCAGCATGACCCTGAGCAGCTTTTGATGGCGAACAGTACTCAGACTGATAAGGAGCAGAACACCACCACCATCGGAGTAGTTCACGAAAACGCACCTTACCCTCAGGGATGATGAGATGCAGGCCGAGGGTGACTGCAACTGTAGGAAGGCGATGCGTGATACTAACACTTACTGCACCACAACAGATCATAGTACAGTCATAACACCACTAAACATGATACAGTTTAATAATTATCTTTCCTGGTAGATGAACCTGGCCTTCCAGTTTAAAGTTTTACTATGATCACAGTTTGGATTCTGTTTTATAAAATACGAATAAAGCTAGAAACTAGGGCTGCAACTAAAACTTATTTTGTTTTTCCCCCCCGTGTTGTTTGGTGTATAAAATGTCAGCAAATACTGAAAAATATCGATCCGTGTTTCCCAAAGCCCAAGATGACCTCCTCAAATGTCATGTCAACCCAAATATATTTAATTTACTGTCATAAAGGCATAAAGACACCAGGAAATAGCCATATGTAAGAAGGTGGAATTTGACTTCTTTTCCTTAAATAAATTACTCAGATCCATAGTTGACAACTAATCTATTCAGTTGCAGCTCTATAAGGAACACGCGACGTATCTAGTATCAACTAGCATGTATGAGTCACCAGTGTTTATGCGTCCTTAAACGCCTGCAGCTAGCTTGCAGTTAGCCTCGGCGCCGCCCGTCCTCTTATTTCGCATATGCTGAACTCCGTTAACAATTCTACCTCTTTAATGCGGTTGTACCTACAGGCAAAGGTTTAAGGGGAGTACAACAAAGTTTAAGACACTCCCTAATCCATTAGTGAAGAGTGTTTAACTCGGCACTTAAACATGAATGAATGGTTATTACAAATGTGATTTTTTAAAATTGATCTTTCAGTAAAACACGTTAGCGACTAGCACGATAAGTTTAGTCAACTTACGCAAAGGTCCTTTTAAAATTGGATGTGTTCAACGTTCATTTACTTATAGGTAAATGCACTTCCCTCATTAAACAAAATTTGAGACTTCAATTGAAACGATAGGAATGTCTGCTTAATTCGGCATTCAATAAAAACTAAAAACGTTATATTAAAAATACAATTTGTCTGTCTTAGCACAGGTGAACACTTTTGATCAATTTCCATTTTAACCAAAACAATAACCACCCGGTTACATTGTCTATATGCCGAATTTGCCAAACACCAAATTTACATTTGTAATACTATAACTGATATTCACAACACAAGTTAAACATGTTTATCGATTAACATTAAAAAAAAAACCAACAACTTATGTATCCGGGGCAAGAGCTAGCTTAGGTTAGTTCTGCTGACGTTCTAGCTAAAGTTAGCACATTAGCTCGCTTGTCCAGCCATGTAAAGTTATTTCACAGGTTAAAAGATACTGAACACCGTCCTCTCCCATGGCTCCAGCATGTACAGCGCCGTCACCAGAAGATATTGGTAGTAAAACCAGGATAACTGCTTCCAACAGTCACCCAGGGCCATGGTTAATTCCAGTTTCACACACACCAACTTCTTTTTCTGTCCTCGGATTTTTTCCCCCACTGACTACGTAAGTCGTGGTTGGGCATTTTCCAAATAGCGTATGACGTAGGATCATAAGGTGCTCATTTTCAGCCAATCACAACCCCGCGTTCGAGTGCACGGCTCTGACGCAGCCGAGGGAGTTCCAACATCCTGATTTCAAAATAATGTGTTGGGAAATAAAGTCAGGGATATTTCTTTTAGGATTTTGCATTGTTTTCTACCTTGTAAAATCCTTTCTGGTGAAGTTTAAAAAGGTTACCCACCCTATGTGTTTCTTGTGTTTCCTACATGAAGAAACTTTAGCCCATTTATTCTGGCGTTGTAACGTTACTTACACCAAGAAATTGTGGAAAGATGTCTGCAGATATTTTAATTGACAATATTTACTGTGATTTTGGACTGCTGTATAAGAAATTCACTTGGTTTTACCAATGATGAATGTGTTTTTAAAGTACTTTTCATTAATCTTACACTAGTTTTTGCTAGGTTATATATTCATGAATGTGAATTTGCAAATGCAAAACCAATATTCTCTATACTTAAGAAAGAAATTAAGTTATATTCTATATATTGGAGTGATAACATTATAAAGAAAAGCTATTAAACTGTGAAATGAATATTTGTAGAATTATAATCTCTGTTTGTGTCTTTTTTTTACTATGTTTTATGTTATCCAAAGAAGGTTAAAGTCAAGGACAACAGGACTTGAAGTTACTAGAAGATGTTTCTCAGTGGGGTTGTCGACTGTCGTTACAACAGCCAGGAACACTAATGATCCAGCGGTATCAACAATCCTGGCAAACGACCCCACTGAGGTTAAACAGCTTAATTTCCCTGCCAGTCAGTCAGAACTGAAGAAGTCCTTTGGATGAGGGACGAAACGTCTTCCAGTATCTTCAACCAAGTCCAGTTGCCCTTGACTTTAACCTTCTTTGGATAACTATGACCTGGATGACTGAGAATCTTCACAGAAAAATGTTTTATGTCTTTTTCTTTACTGTATTTATACTCCCCTGGCCAGTTCTCCATTTATGTACCCATACTGAATGTTTGTATTTTATATTAAAGCAATAAAAAAAAACATGAAACGATTTTCATTCATATGCTACTTGTGTTTTAATGTCCCACGAAGAAGAACAATTATTCATCCTTCTAACAAGTATTGACTGATAATGTATATGTTTTTCTTCTGTGCCATAGAAGTCCAATGAAAAACTATTAAAACACACCAGTGATGGTGACGTGTTCCTTCATTACCACGAATACACACTAGCTTATGTTGACTCAATCATTAGAGCACCAAGCACACAACAGCAGTCTTTCACAAGTTCTACTACATTCCAGTCAACTGTTTACAACTCAAACAAACAGACCAAGGAGTTTCTTGATTAGATTGGTCCTGTACTTTGTAGTGGAAACTTCCCTGTGCCTACAGTGTACAGAGGAGATATAACAATAAAAGTACATGTTAGCAGATAAAAAATAAGAAATCGGAATCACAGATGTGTCTTTGCACTGAAAGCACTGACAAGTTTATTCAACTGCTTCCTCTCGGTACACTATTCTTGGTCACAATTCTTAAAAAAAAAAGAAAGACAAAAGTTGGCAAGCGAGTAACATTTAGTTTTAAGAGAATTTATAAGCAGTATACAAATACTTAATGGACACTCTAATGTAGTTGTAAGCAGATATAAGGACATTTTCAGTGTTTATTATTAATGTACAGTATTTGTCAACTATTATAACTTCACCTATGCCAACACATTTTATATAATTTAAATCAACAGTGTTGTACTACATTGTCATTCATACTTATTGTCACCCACAGGAGGAGTTATAGCGGTTATCAATAAATACAATAATAAACACTTATATCTGGTTACAGCTATATTATAGTGTGTTATAAACATATTTACTCAATGTTTGTATACTGATTATGAATGCTAAACGGAGGGTGTTAAGGTAAAGTGTTACCAGGAAGCCTTCTCAAACAGGTTAGCCAACAGCCAATCTATCGTTCCCCAGCTTTTGTAATTCTCAAATATTAATATCGCATTGACCTTAAAATTCAGATTCTTGTGTATTAAGTCCGAAAAACATTTGAAGATATGACAAACCATGTGATCGACTTTGAGTTTTTATTTTTCTGATTCTGATTGTTTTCGAGGCACTCCGTGCAACCGCAGCAGGATTCTTCCCTCTCAACCAGGACGCTAAAAAAAAAAGCTTCTTCTGTAGTGCTGTAGCTGAAGAAGCTGCTGCGAGGTGAAGAGTCACGGTCAAACCCATGAAATAAAAAACGGTCTGCTTGTTTGTCTCAGCAGTGGCTGGACAGGATGTTGAAGAAGTGGTAGACCTCGTCTTTGTCGAACACGGCCACCTCGGTCGAGCACTCGGTGCACTGAACCGGGTGGTAAACCTCATCAGCGTCCATCCCCGCCGGCCTTAGGTCGGGAGCCTCGTCCAATGGAGTTTCTGTTTTCTGCCCCCTCCTCCTCTTCCTGTTCCTCTGTTTCCTCTCCTGCTGGGTCTTGTAGCGTAACACCTCATCTTTCTTCACTTTGCAGTTCATGACAAACATGGCTCGATATTGCGTCCTGTACTTTTCATGCCTGCGTGGACACAAGTCACGTTGATTTAATATAAAGTAATAATGTGCCCTTTAAGAAAGGGTAGTTTGACATCTGACAGATGTGCAGATGTTTTTACACAACTGCAGCTGCAGAAATCCGTTTCACAAGAATCTATATTAATTCAAACTCAGATTCTTTGACAATAACTACTTGTTTCAGGGCTGCAACTAAAATAATTCATTATCTGTTAACTCACTGTTTGTCAAGTGTTTAGTTTATAAAATGTCAAAAAATTCCCAAATCAAAAACCTTCCTTAGATGTGAGAAGCTAAAACAAAAGAATCTTTTACTTATTAAAAGATTATCAAAATTTTTGCCGCTCGCCTGACTGACCTACTCATTCTGGTGAGAAGCATTATCTTCACACTCCCAATAATTAAAAAAAATCATTCTAATCATTCTTGTTCGATCCATTGAAATTATGACCGATAAATGACATATTACAGACAAAACAATTAATAATTTAAGTAAAAGTACTTTTGACTTGACGATTGATCAAACTTTCAAATCTAAAAAACACTTGACACATGACTATTTCTCCTCTTCCAAATTAAACTGGTGGAGTGTGAAAAGAAAAGTATCTTTAAGAGAGAGAGTTTCCAAAAAAAACACACAAAGAACAGAAACCACAAACAGCCCAACAGGCTGTAGACTGGGCAGGGCACATGAAAGGGAAAGAAGAACACATGGAAGCAGCTTGTCCTGTCAAGTTTAAAGATGCCTCCGTGTGGCACAAACAAATCCTGACTCGCGTTGTCTTACCTCTGACAGTCCAAGCAGAGCGTCGTCATGCAGGCGGGACAGTTCAGGATGGCGTCGCTGCTGGGTAAACCCTGAGACTGACGAGGCTGCGACTGAGACCCTGCAGCTGGCCGTTGTCTGCTTTGATACCTGCACAGGAAGTCAAAAGGCTGAACAACTACAGGGAGAGAAAAAAACTACTTTTTACTGTGTTGAGCTTTTCTGGACAAACAAATGTTACATTACGGACTCCCTCTGAGCGTCTTACCTTCTCCTCCTGGCATCTACCCAGGCCTGGTCCCTGTCGTCCTCGTCAGGGTCGTACAGCAGCTCATCATTGGTCGGTATGGTCCGTTGTTTCCGCCTCCGGCCAGTGGAGCCACCTGCAGAGCAAAGAGAGACGTGGGTTTTAAACTTACTTTAATGATGCATCGCCGTTCAGGCCAACAGTGGCATAATTACGTGTTGCAGAAAGTAGGAGACATTCATGCTTACTTGGTGTGTCCTCCCCCTCTGAGTCAGAGTCAAAGTAAATCTCATCGTACATCCGGGAGTTAGGAAGTCCAGGGCCGTCAACTGCTCCTCCTCCGCTTCCCGGGGTTTCTGCTGAAGAATAAAGACACAAACATCAGCAATTAAAAGAACTTCCAGTATAATAGATTACAATGTCAACACTTGCAGGTCAATGTTACCTGCTGTTGCTGGACCCCAAGTTCCTTCCAGGGTCCTGATGGTGGAGCTGAGCTCCGCCTCCATCTCCTTCTCAAACTCATCCCCGCTGGACGACTCGCTCTCCCCAGTTAGATACTCTCGGATCAGCTTCTTCTTCTGCTCCGGAGTCCCGTTCAGCAGCACATCCAGCTCATCCTCCGAACTGAAACACAGCGAGAGGGAAGGTCACAATTTCCTCAGTTGCACTGAACATTCTTCAGGCAACAAGTCCAAATCAAAAACCAAATCCAGCACTGGTCCACACACACACACCTTATTATAGAGGGAAGTGGGAACTTATAACATTTTTCATTTGCTGATATTCTCATAACCAAATGATGAGTTGAGAAAACATTAATCAATATTGAAAGTGATGGTTAGTTGCAGCCCCAGCTCCAAACACGTTATTATTAAATACACCAATATAAAAACTAAAAATACAAACTGGACTTAGGTACTACGCAAACCACGCCAAGTCACCCAAGTTACATGAATTACACGATCACTTAACACAAAGCACAATATCTGAGTTGGTCGATATGCAGTTATCTGAATCTCTCCAACAAAGACAACATGAGATGTTGAGAGTCACATTTAAGCACTACAGCAGCTAACAGCTCTGCTATCAGTTATATAACCTTTAGCACAACTTAATAAAGTCGAGGTGTAGAGAAAATCATAAACAGATTCAGCCGGTTCCACTTTGTTTACATGTTAGCATTCAGCTAGCTAGCGGAATGTTAGCCTCATGGTGCTAAAGCTACACATTTTCAAAAACAGCGGTTTTATTTGCTACCTGTCCTCAGCCCTCTCCTCGTCGCTCGGCTCCTCGATCTCATACGAATCAAAGTCGTTTGATTTATTCAATTTGTTCATTTTAAGTGTTTGACGAAGTTCACGAACAAGATCATGAGCTGCTAGCGAGTTAGCAACAAGCTCCGGATGACTTCCGCCTCCTCTTCTTCTTCTGTTGGTTAAACGGAAGTGGGTTGAACACTAACGCCCCCTACTGCTTGGAGGTCGGACCAGGACAACATTTATTAAATAAGCACTTTAAAATGAACAAATATAATAAATAAAATACAAATCACCCAAGCAATTAAAAAAAGCCGTACTTTCTAAGATAGGTACGAAAATAGATTAGTTAATCTTTATAATTATTTTTTTATTACCTTTATTTAACCAGAAAAAGACTCATTGAGATTAAAAATCTCTTTTCCAAGAGCGTCCTGGCCAAGACAGGCAGCAGCAAAATTAACAAGGTTGCAGACATTAAAACATATAACATATAACATGAAGATAAAACATATTTACAATGGGAATAAGTAATACAATTTAAAATTTCACTTTGACCATTCAAAATGTATTTATTTTTACATTTGTTTACAACTGCTTGATTTTTATAATTTTAATAAAGACGTTAAAAAAAAGAAAATACAATGAAATAAAATCTGGGGATCTTCCATACCAAAAAAAATATCCTTTTGTGATTGTGTTTTTATGGATTTCTTCAAGCATGCAAAAACATCCTAAATATTTCTCTCTCCCTACATTGAAAACAAATCTACTATACTACACAATCTACTATATATATATATAACACTATTTATCCTTCATGCAGCGCTTCTCCTGACAGTTGACTCTGCAAACTGCTGCTGTTACAACAAAGTGCCACTAGGTGGCGCCAATAGACCAGAGATTTCAGAGGCTCAACAACCTCACCTCCTCCACTGAAAAGTCTGGGCAACTGAAGGTTCATTTAAAGGCTTCATCCGTGAAATTACAGAAATTAAAAGCAATAATTTAATGTACACTGTAAATCTGTGAATTCCCATCAGCAGCACAGACATTAATCTGCACGTTGACCTTTAACCTCAGCGTGGAAGTGACACAGAGAGAAAGATTTTCCCTCCCTACAGGTACAAAAACATGTTTCATCCACTTGTTGTTTTCCTACTTGCAACTCACACTAATTATGACATATGCAAAATGTGAGTAAATGTAATACTGTTATTTGCTGAATGTCTTCCTGATTTGTGAGTTTTTCAGTCTGTCCATCCATCTTACTGATATACTGACGGATCTATATATATATATATACACAATGTTCCTTGGTCCAGCGGAGTCGGGCTGATTTGTGGCTGAGCTCTCTAATACAGAGGACCTGATGTTTGGGCCAGAATCAACCCAGGGTAGTTGCTGCTCTTATGTGTCATTTATTACAAGTCTGTCTTTGGTCCTGCATTTTGCCACCTGGGTATTTTATGTTATAAATAACGAGACAAAGGCCTTTATGTAACATCCATGAATACTCTGACCTCTGCGTAAATTCACACATTCACAATCATTCAAAAACAAACCGGGATATATTTATACTTTAACCGAAATGTTTCAAACAGTTTCAGAAAAGAAAAACGACCAGAGTTGGATTTATACTTGGCAGAAGTGGTCAAAGGCAGTCCTGCTGTAGATAACTGTGACTTACTTATGTTTTGATTTGGAGTTCTGTGTCGGCCCGCCCTCCAAAGGGCCCCGACTGACTTGCAAGAATTGAAGAATTCACTAACTACTTATTTCACTCAGTGTGTAGGTACATGAAGAGCCCTTTAAAGAGAGAGTCGCGTCAGCGGCGGTCCAAAGTGCTTGATCGTCACGTGGTTCCTGGAGACAGATAGTTGCCGGGAGTCGTAGGCAGGCAATTGAAAATGAGCGAGAGAAACAACAAAACGGTGATTTGAAGCGATTAACTTTTTTTTTTTAAAAGGAGGACCTATATTTTAACAGCTACAATCACCCACCTTGTTGACATTTTTTGGCTAACCTTAGATTGGAAAGTGTGTTCCTCTTGAAAACGTGCTTTAAAATTCAGATCAGATTTACCTTTTAGTAATCTCATGGTACCAGGGTTAATTGATCTTATTGACTAATGTAATCTTTATGACTTCAGATGGAACAGACAGGTGACTATCACACCAGATACTGACAGATACACCCCCCAATACAGTGAAACTGCACATTTTCAAGTGGCCTTTTATTGTGGCCAGCCTAAGGCCTTTTACTGTGGCCAGCCTTAGGCCTTTTATTGTGGCCAGCCTAAGGCACACCTGTGCAGTAACCATGCTGTCTGATCAGCATCTTAATATGCCACACCTGGGAGGTGGATGGATTATCTCGGCAAAGGAGAAGTGCTCACTAACACAGATTGTGACAGATTTGTGAACAATATTTGAGATAAATAGGCCTTTTGTGTACATAGAGAAAGTTTTTGAGCTCAGCTCATGATGAATGGGGGCAAAAACAAAAGTGTTGCGTTTATAATTTTGTTCAGTGTATGTTAAAATATACAAACCAGCTGTGTGAAGTCTAACTCAAAAACAGTTGAGTTTTGAGCAGCAGATCCATGAATTTAAAGGCTTCATTTTTTTTTTGTTTATTTTTTATTTACAAGTCTGGAAAGTTATTTTTATTTATTGTTAAAGTTTTAGCTTTTGTCACAACAGTGACGAGATGAACAGTTGAAATATGGTGTTCATGTTATCATGTATAAGCACTTTCATGTTTTTGAACCGCCACTGCTGCCTCATGCTGGAAGACATGTGTTGAGGCAAAAGTTGAGCCCGGTTCAACTTTTCCTGAAGGACTTTCCTGCTGCGTTTTTTTTTTGCCTGAGTCCTCTGTGTTGGCACCCCCGCTGGGCCACCAGACTGGCCTCCTTAAAATAAACGAGAGGGCCGCATTCATTCACACCGAGATAAAGACGGTCTGAGCTCGACACGCTGGTCTGAACACGCTGGATTTATGGTCAATGCAAAGAGCCAAAAGGAGCCCTGCTGTAGGTCCCTAGGTCGTGAATTTATATTTATAGCTCAGGATTTCTCCAGTTCATAGCTCCACCACACTACACAGATGTATTGTTTAAGATCGTGTTTTAATTATATTTTCCTCAGTAATTGTGTTTACATGCTTTCATATATTTTGTCAAATGACATCAGGAGGTTCATCTTGTTTCATGACTAACTATGAGACTATTTACAGGCGTTATATTTCTGTTTTCATTCACCGTGAAAGAGAGAGGGGGATCCCAGGGAGCAGAAGGTTTGCAGTGGAGACGTCCTTGTTACTGAAAAGAAGAAGATAATTGAGCTTTTGTTCAACATTCTCCATCACTATTTGGAGAAACTTGTACAAGAAGAAGCACATACTGACCATCAGTACGGTTGTATTGTTGTCACCATGTGGAAATAAAATTTGAATTTGGGGGAAAACAGATAAATAAGAGTTAGCATTTCATATGTCGCAGAGTTACACACAAACCAACACGTCCTTCTATAGAACAAACAGAAGAGGTTGATAGTTCATGTCTCCAAAACGACATATGTGAGTTTTTTAATGAGTATTTTCTGTTCCCTTGCATCTGTAGGGTTAAGAGACAAGACCAAGACTTTTAGGGGCTGAGACTGAATCAAGACCAAGAACGAGGGAGGGTGAGACCGAGTCAAGACCGAGTACAAATGCGGTTGAGTCTGAGATGAGACCAAGACCATCAAAAAGTGGTCTTAAGACTGGTCTCAAGACCAAGACCGGTCTCGAGTACTACAACACTGGGTGATGCTACAAAAAACGCTAACACTAGTTAGCTAAGGCTACATGACAGGCTACAAAACGCAAACTATTGCTAACACTAGCTAGCTACCACTAATAATATTACAAAAACAAAATCTATAATGTTGGCTTTTTCTTTCACACGGGAACCGAACTCCTGGGTGAAGACCGCCTAATCATCTAACCATCCACCCTGCCCACCACCTCCAAAATAGGAATTTTGTGGTTATTTATTTTATCCAGCAGACTACCAGGGGCGCAAAGAAATTCCTTAAAATATTAAAGTACAAGATGATGTTTTTTCACATGCACTTTGTCACACGGCGGCTAGAGGTTGCTCATAACTTAAAATTCTGCCCTTCAACTATCAACCAAGACAAAACAAGATCTGATGTCCTGTCATCGGTCACTTTAAAGGTAAGGTTTAGTGGCATCTGGTGGTGAGGTTTGTGAATTGCAACCAACAGCTGACTCACCACTCAGCCTATGTTTGGTCCTCCATTTGTCCTAATTCTTTTCTTCTTTCTTCTAGCAAACCAGAAAACTACTACAATTACTACTTCTTCTTCTTTCTACATATTCAACGCAGTGATGAAACGCACTCTGTAGAGTTGTTTGTGCTTTGGGTTACTGTAGAAACATGGCAGCGCAACATGCCAACTTCCATGTAAGGACCCGCGGTGTATGTAGATAGAACAGTTAATGATATAAAGTGTTTATGCACCACTGAAAACACATTTCTGTCGGTAGATCCAAACTAAATATTACACACTGGACCTTTAAATGTGTGTGCGCAGCTCTGCTGACATGGTAGGACATGTGCAGGGTGTTTTTTTATTTGTCTCGGTTCATAGGTTGCTTTCATGTGTTGTTTTGTACAATTATGTGCGTGGATTTGGTGTCAGTTCAGCAAATTTTACCTGAGCCCCTGACAGCTCATTCAGTCCAGTCTCCCTGCTGTGCATTACACCCTCTGTCATTCAGCTTTACTACCGATCACACACCTTTGTGAAGGTTTCTCCTTTATGTCAGACACAAAAACAAGCCTTTGGAGCAGAAAAGGTCTCTCTCATGGCTCTTGAAACCATGGCCCCTCCCTGCCACCCATGACGAGAGACATCCTCCCCGCACCAGGAGCCACAGGGTTATTCACTAAAACACTTCCCTGTAGCTGCTGTTTCCCATGACCACATGAAGTTACAGTTTTTTAAGGAGGGATTCATCAGCTAAAGGAGTAGCTGCTGATGGAGCTACTCTTTAACACAGGAGGACTACAAATCCACCTTAAGTGGTTGATTTGGCAAATATGCATCAGTAAAGAGTAGCATACAGCTGCTTCCTCGTGTTTAAATGGGACCCATAAAGGACTGTCTTTCATCCAGTATATGGAAGGTGGTGGTGATGGAGCAGTGGATAAGACATAAGTGGATAAATGTTGGTGTGAGAGACCTGGGTTCAATTCCAATGTGTCCCCGAGGAAGACACTTAACCCCTAGTTGCTCCAGAGGCGTGCGATCTCTGACGTGTATGGCAATTGTAATTGTAACAAACTGTACTGAAGGTACTTACACCTGGTCACCACCGGATATGTGCATTAACACCTGCATAAATCACATCTTTTCTAGACCACAATGAGAGACATTAAAGACATTCGTAGGAAAGCGTTATGTGTGTCTTCATGTATTTGGCTTCCTGTGCCTCTGTTCTCTGTTTGTGTGTTTATGTCTTCTTCTGTTTTTGTTTGTCTGTCTGTGTGTGCTGTTTGTTTTGTGTCTTTTTCCCTCCACTTTGTCCTTTAACGTGTCTTTCTGTTGTGTGACTTAGTGTCGGAGTGTGTGTTTGTGTTGTGGAGCTGCTGGGTGACATTTTCCATTCCAGGTGTGACATCTCGATTCCCTGACTGCCTCTTCTCCGACACCCACTAAACAACTCCTCTCTTATTTTACCTGCCACACACACACACACACACACACACACACACACACATACACCTCGCCGACCACCTCTGTCTCAGCTTTGACGCTCGACAAGCTAATTTCACCAATTACACACAGGTGTGATGCTAATTTTCCCGAGCTGGCAGCCAGCTCCTGGAGGAGGTAAAAATAACGAAATTACACCCATCTGTCCCCCTGCCGGCAGGCGGCTCTCCCACTGGGAGGCTGCGCTACCGCCACCACAAAACACACACAGGAGAAAAAAAACACACTCGGATGGCTTTGATAATGGAGGAGAAGACAATGGACAGTGTGTGTGTGTGTGTGTAGGAATCCAGGAGGAAGCCACAGTTGCTCTTTCTCCTCTTTGTTTGAATCTTTCAGTGGATTTTCAGAGATGCACGGCAATTTCCTGCAAAAAAAAAAAAAAGAAAACACAGACTTTTGGTGCTGAGGGATAATTATGTGAAGCTGTTTTCAGGGAACGGATGTGTCACTGTTGGACTTTGTGTGCGAGAGGCGAGGAGGACTTTAAACAGATGTTGTGTGTCTAATGCGGCAAAGGTGCAACTGACAACTTTTCATCTTGACTAAATGTTATTTTCATTTCCATCGCATGAGACTGTCGCGCTTTAGTAACAACAACACAGATTTATAAGGGACTAAAATCAATGTGCTAACCGGCGTGATAACTACATTACGTTTCCTGTGACTGCTTCACAATAAAAGCCACACTCAAATATTGAACCCTTTTAATGTGAAGCTGCAGCAGTAGGAAATGTTGATTAGCGGTAACCTGATGCAACTGTGACACAAGAAAAGTAAACAATAACAAAATAAAGTTGTGTTGGATTACATGTGTGCATCATTTTCCTGTGAATCCCTGGTACAGTGGTAGAACTGGCTATTGCAGAAAAGAACGCTGGTCATATATCAAAATCATGAAAATAAAAAAGGTTTTTAACTTCTGCTGCACAAAGGGAAAGTCTGTCTCTTTGAAAAAAGATCATCAGAAGTGTTGTTGATCATTTCACGAATGAAAGAACTAATTGTTTCTCCTCTAGTCCAAATTATTTTCTAAGCAGGTCTGGTTGGGCCCTGTTGTCCTGCTGCAGGCCCGTGTGTCAATGTGTTTCATACCTGAGTGGATCCAAGGTGTGGTGGAGAGTGTGAGCTGTGAAATGCTGGAAAACTGAGTGCACGGTTTGTGTCTCTCATTTACTGAGCAGGGTGATGCTCCCCTGAACCCTTTTTGGACACTTTCCCATTAGGGAAATAGTAAATGTTGCACATGTAACTGTCATGGGTGGGCTGAGTGAAGGCAGGGAGCTGAGGTGTGGACCCAAATGCAGACATAGGCGAGGTGGTTGTAGTTCAAACAAAAGATTTTATTAACTCAAACTTAACTTAAACAGGCTTCCACGGGAGCCCAAACAAAGGTAATTCCTACAGAAACATAATGCAAAAATCCAAAACCAAGGAACAAAGTACTATCCAAAAGTAAGCTCCACAAGCACAGAAGAACACTCAACATATGACGCAAGGATGTGACAAAGACTGAAGACACAAGCAGGCATATATATACACACACACAGGGACAACAGAGCTGAGGGGGATCGGTACTAATGAGACACAGGCAGGTAGAGAGACAGCAGGGGAAACAGACAGACACCAATAAGGCCAAAGGGAAACTAATACTAACCAGGAAGAAGCAGAGAATAAATGACTGAACCAGAACATAAGCAGACAGATCACTAATATACCCAAAAATTACCACTAACAGGGAAAACAGAACGCAGAGCAAACATGGACAAAATAATATCAAAAGTACACGGACCAGTAGACACTAAGACACAGATAAGAATGCAGGACATAACTAGAATATGAGACAAGACAGATACTAAGAAAGCTTAAACATGCGAATGAACAAAGGACTAGACTTAGCTGCAAAACCCTAAACATGACAAGATCAAATAAACCAATAGGAACACAGAATCCAAAAACAGGAAAGACGTGAACACAAAACCACACTCCTAACAGTAACAGGCCCCAGACGTGAGGTCTGTTTGCAGATTATGATTTTCTGTAGATAACAGGAAAATTACGAGACAGGCAACAGGTAGTGCGCTTCTCTTCCTCGCTTCTGTCATACTTTAATACACATGTATATTTTAACTACATTCTTCACATCACATTTCTCCTTTTCTCCAATTTCAAGGTCACATCATGACAAACCAATATAACAAAATTCCAGTTTTCTGTTAGAATGGTAATATTGCCTGCATTCCACACTTCACCGGTCTTCATATAGAAATAAAATAAATGTCTTTGGTCTGCTGCTCACAGCTATAATAACTGAATTAGTAGTTGCATACAGGCTTCCAGCTAACCTGGCTGATGGGAAATAATACATGTTTAGCATAAAGCTAACAAAATACAATGGCTTAAACCCACAGGTAAACGACATGAGTAGCAAGAGCTAGCATTTTACTATTAGATTTAAAAGAAACAGTAAATATGCATTATAAACACCAAACATTATCTCAGAACACCTTCTTCACAAAACTGCTTTTTGCAAGAGCCTAATCAACTGAATACAATCACGGAGTGTACGTTAACACTCGAGAAAATCAAGTTCAATAAACACGTTATACACAAGGTGAGCCAAGCTAGCTTAACACGCCAAATAGTGTTACATTAGTATATATTATATATTCACAACACTTAAAAACAACAAAGTAGAGGCTCCGACAAACAGAGCACAACAAGGCAATAAAATATACATTACACTTAAATATTTACTAACCTGTAGATAACAGGAAAATTATGCAAGCTGCACCAAGCTGTCTCGCTAGGCGAAAATTGGTATTATGCTCCTAACATAAATGTACATCAAATAAACTAAATTAGGCTCTGCTACTACAATAAACACATAGAAATTACAGACTTTTCAAGATAAAATCACAACATGTGACCACACATTCCTGTCACAATATCTCATATTCTATATATAATAATGATTTTAATTTGAAGCACCTATCCAACAGTGTAGTTTGGTTTGGGTACACATTGTCAGTTCTGCATTAAAATCTCAATGAAATTTGTATTTGTTTCCAAAATACATGCAAAACAGACCTTGGTAATTTCCTTCCTTTTTTTGTCTGTGTCTGCAGGTCCTCTTGTCAGGCTGCATGCACAAGCTCCACCAATCAGAAGGTGGGAGGGCTGTGAGCACATGGAGATAATTAAAGGTGACTCAGATGAGCATGTCAGCATTTTCACAAATGCAGGATTATGTAAAGTGAGAAGGGCATTTTCCCCAAATGTCCCAACAGGACATTTTGTTCATGTATTAAACATGTCACATGATTTATGAATGTAGTTTGTTTTGAAAATGAAATGGCTTACATGTGGAATTCCAATCTGAATCTGGCACAAAATTCAGATTAGGGAAGCCAGTCAGACAGAGCACGGATTTTTCAGGGGACGCCTTTTCCAGTTGTTTTCTATAGGCAGTAAGCCAACGTCATTGGCCTGTTTTTCCCCACTGTATAACTACATGAAAATAGACAAACTAGTGGTGGCTGTTGTTGTATACCTGGAGCTATGTGATTTTACCAACCATTTAGCAACAGAGAGCAGACCTGGAGGAAAATTTGTGTGGTACCTGAGATTTTGCGTAAGTTGTTTTAATAAATTTAAACTGTACTGTAGGGGTAAACCGGGGCGAAAGTAACACGAGACGAAAGTAACAAGAGCCCTGATTGCTTTTGCAGTCCAAGCTGTGACAGCACCTTCAGCATGCAACCCTTGATGGAGCTGCCAAATATTGCACGATTTCATCATCTTCGTCTTTGGAAAACTGTTTTCAAGCACGGTAAGTAAATTTCTGAAGCGGGACTGTTTTTTGAATTACAAGTTGTGTCTCTCGTTTCATGTGTCACACTAATGATTAATCTACAGGTTATTTAGTGCTTTAACACACCCTGAAGTTTGTCCTGAAGTGTTACTTTCGTCTACAGTTATTGTCTTTGGTTTTCTATTTGTGCCTGCTCAACTACTGTTGAGACTGCCAGCCTTTAATATCCAGCTTCCACTGGTGTGGAAACACACATATCAAGAGTGGAGTTTAGGTTTAAAAATGTTTATGTAGTATAAATGGAAGTTAATATTATTATTATTATTATTATTAATATTGCACTACATAGGCTATGTTTGAATTTATACTTATTAAACTTTCTCTGATCACTTTAACGTTTAGCAGGCACCGCCCCCTTCGTGTCGCTTCACACCGCCCAACAGGAAATCGTGGCTCTACGCGTCTTTGCTTTGACTTTTCATGTAAACTCACTGCCCCGAACGCTCGCTTCGCTTCTTTTGTCGGAAAGCACCATTAACGTAATGCATGCTGGACTTGAAATAAGGCATGCTGGTTAGAAATTGTGTCCGCAAAACGTCACCATGTCACATGACAGTAAAACCTCGCGGGATCAAGGTGGCTTGAAGCTGCTTTTTCTCAGGCTGCACCAAGTTGGGACCACACTATTTTCCACTGGGACATTATTGTCTTGGTCTTATGGAAAACTCTCCCTGAGGACTGTCAACCTTTTCTCTATAGAGGGCAGTGCAACAGCAAAATAAGGGTTGGGCTAAGATCAGATTAAAACGATAAAAAGTTTGCACCAGCTGCTTAATTTAAAAAAATAATAAAAAAGGCAGTGCAGTGCTGACCGGGCCGTTAAAAAATCATTTGTGTCTGTTGTCTGGAGTTTGGGAAAGTCAGTTCCTCAAACTGCTGTGACTCACTCTGCAGTTTGCTTCCACTCAACATGGTCTCCTCCCATCAGCCATTGCTCCTTTGCCTCATCCCCACAGTGAAGTTGTCACTGTGTATCACAGCAGCAGATCTGTTGGTGCTTCATACAAAAGATTCTTTTTTTGTTGTTGATAAAAACCAAACACTGACTGTAGATCATCTCGCCTTATAACACGACTACACACCTACTTAGCGTCTGCAGTCTCCTCTGGACAGTTATGTGGAAAACAAGCCCTGGTCTTGGTGCTTGTCTGAGAAATAGTGAGTGGAAATGCAACGGTGACTGAGGGGGTTGATCATTATCCAGGCAGCCTACAAATCATCCTACATGTCACCTTATTGGACTTCTGCTGTCATGTGGACATGCGTCTCAGAGGCCTTCCCACCCTGCCAAGAAAAATAAATTGGTCCTCGCACATAACCTCCTTATCTACATTCCTGCCGTCACATAGTCCCTGTTTCCTATGGAGCGCGTGTGATGACTCCGTCCATACAGGTTGTATTATTCTACATTCTCACATAGATAGATCTGTCAGTCTATCTGTCACACAGCCCCACTGAGACCCGGCACACTCTGACAAATACAGGTTGAGAGACACCACGGAGGGTCTGCTTCAGGAGGATTCACCGAAGGAGGAAAGAAAAGCACAAAAACAATGAAAACAGGGATCAATATCTATAATATCTTTAATAATTTTATTGATGGGAATATATAAAGTAATATGTATTGGAATACATTATTTTCTCAAATATTAGATACTATAAATAAACCTTAGACAGAAATTAAATCCTGATTTTAGCAACCCTAAAAATGATGGGAGTTTATTAGGAATCTTATATCTTTTATTCTTAGATTTTGTTGATTTTATTTATATTTTTGCTGCTGCACAACACTTTCTTATCTTCTTCTTAACGTATCTGCAAAATAGTCACTGCCAATCTTTTGGAATAGTTTTGCTGCCGTATACACAACTTTTTTATCATTTTGTTTAGACATTTTCTCTCACTTAATTACAGTTAAAGTACAATTGTGGAGTTTGTTTTAGACTGAAAAGTTTATATTTTAGGTATTTAACCAAAACCACCATATTTCCTGAACCTTAATCCTGCAATCAAGGATTTGTTTTATTTTGCTTCCTTGGGGCAACAAGCTGAACACCACTATGACAATTTTCACTTAATAAAGTTCATGTCGAAAACAGTTGTTGCCTGTTTCCACATCCAGCAGTCACAGAGCAACGTGATCATCCCAGAGGAATTGTGTTTGTGTCCACCTGATGAAGGTAAGTCCAGCATTCACTCTACTTTTAGCTCCGGTTTGGTCTCCACCAATGCTTCACCAGCTTGTGTAAATGAAGTTTATACAACATGACAGTAAAAAAAAAAATCCACCCAGCAAGTTGAAAGGTCAACTAACTCCGCCACTTTCTGTTAGCTTGAGTTAGCCAGCAAAAGCTACAGGTAGTAGCAGTAACTAGCAAGTCTTTGCACGCAAAAAGTAATTTAGATACGAATAACTTCTGTCCATTTCAAGTGTTTCTAGTAAGAAATCTGCCAGCCCCGCGAGAGCAATTTGCCTACTGAGATCACAACTGAGATTTGTGAAACAGAATCAGATAAACACAGAGCTTTATAAATCTGAATGCATCTACATATTTCTATCTTTTAGTTGGGATTCTGCTCACCGTGTTGAACACTGCATCACCGCTGAAGATTTCTGGGTGGAGGCTACACTTCGCAGTTCATGTTCCACACCTGCTAAGATGTCGACCAACTTCAAGTTAATTCAGCAGAGGTTATTTGGTTCACAGGCCGGAACAAACGGGGGAAAGTTCAGGACCAGTACGAGTAATAACACCACAAAGATTCTTGTGCTGGTTGTTTTTACGCAGCTCAGCAGCTGCTGGGTTTGGTTCGTGGTGTTTTCTACCTCCAGGTAACCCTGCTGCTCTCAGAGTGTGGGCTCCACCTGTTGGCCTGTGCTGCAAACACAGGAGACGGCCGAGCTTCATTATCTTCTGCCACCTCCGATGAGCTGCACTCGTCTCTCTCTCTCTCTCTCTCTCTCCCTCTCTCTCCCCATGTAAAAAGTGTGGGGACTTGATTATCGGCTCATGTCGGCGAGCTGTGATCCACTGGAACCCACTGACGAGATTGAAACACACCTGCAAGGCCACACGCACACACACTCTCCATGAAGTCAAATTAAATGACTCGGTCTCTTGTTATTTCCTCACACGTTCAATGTTCCTCTGACGCTGGGGAATATACCAGAGACTGTGTGTGTGATCCAGCTGCAACAGTTTCTCTTTCCTCCTTTCATTTCATCCCTCTATCAGTCCTTCTGTCTCTTCTTTGTTGCCCCTTTCTGTCTCTACTTTCTGTTCCTTTAGTCCTCCCACCATTCTCCTTCCTCTTCTCCGTCCTTCCCCTGTTATTCTTCCACTAGGCCTCTCTTCCCTCCATCCTCCCCCCACTCCCCCCTCTTTTCTCTACCCATCCTTATTTCCTACAATCATCCCTCTCTCACCTTGGTTGTGTTTCCTTCCTCCATCTCTCCTGTCTTTCCCCACATTTCTTTTTCTTAAATCTCTCATTCTCACGCCTTCATTATCTTTTTTCAGGTTCTGTGAATTGGCACAATTGAATTTGTTCTCTTTTTTCATCCCCCTCTTCCTATTAGGCCTACTCTTTCTTTTCTCCTCACTCTTTTACAATCACTCCCTCTCTCTCCTTCTTCATCCCTCCCTCTTGATCTATTCTCCAGGACCCCCCCTTTCTGTCCCTTTATCTCTTTTCATGCATCACCTGAATTTGGCCTCATCTTTGTCTTTTTCCGCACACAATCTATCTTTTACCCTTTCCATCTCTTCTCCATCGATTCTTTATCACTTCTCCCTACATCCTCTCCAACCTCCTGCTGGGTTTGTGTCCTTATTTCATCTGTTATATTCAATTTAAATGCTAAACATACACTTTGGGTCAGTAGATGAAAAAGAATTAAAAGCCTGCAGAGAAAACAACATCTCCAGGGAACGTTACCTGTCTCCTTTTTTACAGTGTTGGCACGTACCTGTATGTATCTTACTGCAAAGGTTCAGTGTGTAATATATTTAGGAGGATCTATTGACAGAAATGCAATCCCTTACATAATAAACCATTATGTGTTTATTACCTTAGAATGAGACATTTCTATCAACAGCAGGTCCTCTTACATGGAAGTCGCCATGTTGCACCGCCATTTTTCTACAGTAACCCAAATGGACAAACTGCTCTACAGAGCGCGTTTTGTTTCCACGTTGCATATGTCCGAAAAACAAGCAGAAGTAGTAGTAGTAGTAGTATTAATATTCTGGTTTGTTAGAAGTAAGAAGAGAAGTGAAATGTGGACAAATGGAGCACCACACGTATTATTTAGCACAGGAGCCGGCAGAGCGTGTCGGCCATCGTAGCTTCTCCTCCGCGCTTGGAAAGTGAGTGATGGTGCATTCATGTGGTGTCTCAATAATCAAAACAAAAATTCTCCTTAAATTTTTATTGCAAAAAGAGGGATAAAGTGTACATGGAACATAAAGATGTATACAGAAGAGTATACAAAGATATAAGAAGACACAAGTAATAAAAACTTTGTATGGGATAGTCTATATTCTATAAAAATTATTATTATAAGAGGACCAAATGTTGACAGTTTTCACAGCCTTTTTGCTCCGACTGTCCACCCGGATACGTTTCGAAGCTGAGGTTGCAGTATTGGCGGATTCGGGTCTTAACGGCTTTGATTGTTGTTGAATTGGGGAGGAGCATCTGGAAGGTTGTGTGTTTGAATTACTTTAAACTCTAAATAGTTTACAATCAGAATATAACACTGCACTGTCTTTAACGATTCTGTAAAAGCTCGGCATGCTTTCAGTGACGTTTTTCCACGTCCTACGCCAACGGCAAAACACCCCAAAACGGTTTCAGGTGTGGTTATGTGAAGCCGGGAAGGATTGGGCCTGATTTTAACACCTAATTTTAGAAGAATTGCCAACCACTCAGGGTTGCTCTGTTCGGCTAGGCTCTGTCAGTGTGTTTGTCCACTTCACTTAACTCCAGTATAAGTATTTATTTGAAATTATCACAGGGTGACGTGTGTCCCGTGTCATTAATCCTTCCATATGAACACACACACATCAACATATAAGGTCTTCATCAGTCAGACAGCTCTGTTTCTCATATCCCCATTCAGTTACGTCTATAGATTCAACCTTTTGTCGTTTTAGTTTCCTCCAAACCAGCCAATCACTGGGCCTGGATTAGCATGTAAGAGACGCCAAGAGTGGGAGAGAGAGAGAGAGAGAGAGAGAGAGAGAGAGAGAGAGAGAGAGAGGGAGGAAGAGGGAATGAAAGAAAAGGCAGAAAGAGAAGAGAGAGGAGGCGAGGGATAGAGACAAAAGTCCAGCTGTGAGATGAACGTGGGATGAACGGAGGAAGAATAAAACGGATCTTATCTTTCGGGGAGTGAAACTTCTCGAGCGCAGCCCGGGTTATTACCATGTAAATCACACATACACACACACACACACACACACACATTCAGTACAATGTTGCACAAACACAAACCGCACTAGCACACACTCCTTTGACTGGAGTTTGATTGGCTGTTTTTGAATGAAGTTGGCTCCTGCCTGGTATTTTGATGAAGTTGGTTATTTATTGGGTGATGAAATTAAGTTAATTGCTTATTGGTATTTTAATTAAGTTTCTTTCTCCGTGGGTGTTTGAGTGATTTTTGAAGTATTTATTGGTATTTTAATGAAGTATTATTTGGCTGCAGACTCAGTGGGAGAGCAGCTGAACAGGCATACACACAGCAGGTGGCCCAAACAGACACACACATGCAGATATATACACATGTCATACAGGCATAGCAGCACACGCACATACACGTGATGACAAACAAGCACAGATGCAAATATCAATGCATACATCTGAATCATATACAGATTGACACAAATATACTCTACATATGTGTTAATCATGTTCAGCTAATCAACTATGTTGTAATACAAAATATAATGTACCCCCAAAATAAAATATTTTTAAAATGTGTTTTCCCAAACTTAAATCTTTAAAAGCAACTCACAAAAACATGGTTTAATGTTTAAAAAGGCTCAGTAATTTCTTAAAACAGCTGCTCACTGTAGTTTTTCTCAAACAGCAGGCACTACTTTCAGCGCCTGTTGCTCTAGTGCACTGGTTCCCAAAATTTATCAGCTCAAGACCCAAAAGAGAAATCTGGTGTCTCCCTGGGACCCAAATTTCCCAAAATACATCTACATTACAAACTACAGATAAAGGGCTAAACAAACCATGTATATTAAATGTATTAATTTCTTATAAAAGTAAACAAAAACAACAATGGTCTATTCTCCTTCCTGTGTCTCACCCCTTTGTCTACTCTCATTTTCTTATCCCCTCCCATCATCACCAACATGTCTTTTGACATGACCTGAATTTAAAGAAAGGTATGTGGCTAGCTGAAGTTTTCCTCCAGCTAATCTTTACTCTGGACTCAGTTTTTGAAAGTGCCTTTCTGATGCTGAGCATTTAGTCTGTTTCTGAATTGGTTTTTCAGGTATGCTAGAGTCGGGAAGGCAGATTCACACAAGTATGTTGTGCCAAATTGAATCAACACATCTTGAAGGATTCTTCTTTGCAAAGAATGTTTCATTTGGAAATACCTTTTACCACTTTTCCACATATTGCACATTGAAGCATCCATAACGTTGTACTTCAGTTTAGACAACTACAGGAGCATCAGACAGATCAAAGACATAAAATTTCTGTATGAATGTGGACAGAAGATCAGGTTATGGAGAAGAAAGAGAGAGAACACCTCACACAGCATCTGAGCTGAACCATAGCTGAACAGACAAGTGGAGCAAAAAAGAACACTCATTCACAAACCATAAAACTTCAATTAATAGTCGAGTCCCAAATAGCCGCCTGCCCCGTTTACTGGCCTACACATTTTGACAAATAAACGCAGGTCTCCATTAAACGCTGGTCTGGTTTTTATGGAAGTTCTTTGGATGTATAAAACCTCTTAAACCCTGCGGGGTTGCCCGCTTTAGCTTCTTCTAAGCTGCTCAGATCGTTAATACAAATATTAATGTTTAAACTTATGAACAACATGTCAGTGTGGACATGCTGCACATCGTTAGATCGGTTAGATTCTCCACAATTCAATTGTTTAATCGTCTAACGGAAAAAAACAAGCCCCAAAGTCTGATTCTTATAGATTCACCGGTGTAACCTGAATGGTAGGAAAGAGATGAGGAAGAAAAAAGTGCAGACTCCTGTTTCCTTAAGTCCGAATGTGTCCCTTCCTTGATTATTTATGTTCCTTTAGTCTGTAAGGGTCCACCAATCAAAAGAATCAAAACAGCTTTATCCAAGTTGTGAATCCTGTCATGTGAAGTCCATCGCTCTCTGTCTGCTAACATCCTGCACCCTGTTGTTGTCTAGATCAAATGAATGACATGTATTTGATATTATTTGATCATTTTTATACAAGTAACATTCTGTTTGAAATAAATAAACTGTTTCATAGTAGCCTATTTCAGTTTTGTGCGAGAGGAATTAAAGGACTGTCCCAAATGTAGGCAGGGTCAATTCAGTAATTTTAGCAAATAAAAGCCTGGGCTATTAATCTGAGTTTTATGATATTTACCTATTGTAACATTGTTAAGAATTTTACTCAATTAAAATGGGCCTGCGAACCATTTTGGGTCCTGACCCTTAGTTTGGGAAACATGACTCTAGAGAGTATTTGGGGCAGCAGGACAGTGTATGTGGGACATGTGCGGATGTGTGTGTTCATAGTGATGAGGAACATGTCACCCAATGCAGCAGTGAGGCTCACTGATGGGTTTTAATTGTTTCTCAGTAGTAGTGAAAGTAATGTAACTAGTTACTTTTAATACCCAGTAATAAGTAAAGTAATGTTATTACTTTTTAAAGAAGTAATAAGTAAAAAGTAAGTAGTAAGTCTGAGGCATTAATCATGTCATGGAGGAGCGGAATTTTAATTTCATTTGATATCGATATTTATCACGATCAATGTCAAATCATTATTTCTTTTAAGTTTAAAGGATGATTTTTTCTTCTGAGTGAAAGTTGAAGAAACCAGATGATTAACTGTGGTTTTTAACTTTTCTTTATGGTCAGAACAAACTGTTGATTCCAAACATTAATCAAATCAAACATTTATAGACAATATATTAAACATTTGTTATATTGTTATTGAGGAAAATTATTTTGCGATATTGTTTTACACCACTAGAAATTCCTTCCATGCTTGTTTACCGTTCTCTCATAAGGTGGCTTCGCCCGGTAACCCCCGTGTTTCACGTCAATGGGGGCGGCAGTAGCTCAGTCTGTAAGGATTTGGCTGCCGGTTCGAATCCAGCACGGAAAGAGTTGCGGAGTGTGGACTGGTAGCTGGAGAGGTGCCAGTTCACCTCCTGGGTACTGCCGAAGGAGGCCTTGAGCAAGCCCCTGAACCCCTAACTGCTCTCACTCTGACATCTCTCTGTGTGTTGCTATAGGTCCTGTTTGTGTGCATGTGTGTGTCTTTCGGACCTGTGTGTAAAAATACTAACAGAGTGAAAACATTGAGTTTCCCCTCGCAGGATTAAATAAAGTATATCTTCTTCAATGGTTTGAACTTCCCTCAGGCAAAGTCTGCAGAAATGTGAGAAATGAAAGGGTTGCAGAATGTCTGCAAGAGGGCCCTCGTGCACTTAACAATTTGACAGTGGGATGGCCCTGAGCTTTCACAGAGCTCAAGTCTGTGAGTCTGAGTGTGGGCATCGAGACCACACTGAGACTGACAGACAAAAGGGGAGGGGAAACATTGGAAACCACAGCACTGGCTGTGACAGCTTCTGTAATAGCTAAATTCCTAAGATAAGATATGATTGTTTTCCTAAATGCAGTTAGGAAACATGTTTCTGTAATACTAAAACTCCTAGATGTCATCCTGAGATCAGATAGGACTTCAGACTGACTCTACTTCTTCCTCTTTCTAGTAGCCTAATATTGATTTCGGGTGTCCATGAATCTGATTGGCGGTCATATGAAAAAGAAATTCGGTTCAGAAGTTCAGATCTCAGATGTTTTCTTCAGTGCAGGGGGTTGAGAGTTGAACCCTCAACCACCTGGCAGTGTCGGTGCCTTGCTTCACTCCAGCGCCGTGTTGGTGAGCAGATGCTGTCTGACAGTCTGTTAGGAAACACGTCTGCAGCTGTTGCCGTTCCTGTCACATGTTCCAGCTGCAGCGACGCTGTGTGATTCGAGGCGGCATGTTTAGCTTCAACACGCTAAGTGTTGCTCCGGGCTGGAAGGAAGTGCACTGGACTGAATGTGGTTTAAATATTACTCAGTATGACTGAACAGGCAAAACACTACACTAGGTCAGTTACAGTTAGGGGACGCACACAACCAGGCTGTTTTTAATCTGCTTTCTTTACATCGTAGGCTCATTAGCTTATATGTTGCTCAGGCATTTTAAAATATGTATGTGGTATGGACACCTGGGTGGCTAAGTACACCGATTCACAAATATGGCTGTAAAGATTATTGGGAAAGAGCAGAAACAACTGGAATGTATATATAAAACGTAGGTGAAACAAAAAGCTAGACAAATTGCATCTGATCCTGGACACCCCATGTTTAATGAATATATTTATTTGCCCTCTGGAAGGCGCTAAAGAGAAGCTGCAGCATACTTTCATACCAAATGCAGTAACTTCTCTCAGTTCATAAACGTGTCCCTACGCTGGAATCATATCTGTTACTGTCTGCACCAGGGTGCGAATTATACAGTGACAACCGTGGTTCGCGCGCTTCGGTGAACTAAAATCTTACAAAGCTTACAATATCCTTGCTTATTTAACTAATGTCATCAGTCTGTGGATGATGATGAATCGAATTCATTACACCAGTTCACGGGTGCCCCATACCACACAACAACTTTTGTAGTCAGGGGTCACCAAGTATTCTAGAGCAAAACTGCCAGAAAGTCAGACACACAACAGCAAACCATGGCTGCTCAAACCAGACCCACACGATGCTGAACCAGAACCATGCACCAGAATCTGCACTATCATCTCTAATTCCCAATTCTTATCATTCTCATCTGTTTAAAGTTTCAACTTTATTGGTTGCTACGCCTGCCAAACCAGTGTGACTTTACGCGCACACGTGTTTAAAAAACATTGAAATCTGAAGTGCGATTTATACTTCTGCGTTGAATCAACGGCGAAGCGTTGCGGACCGTAAGAACTGACTGGTCGGCTGGGTAGCCTCGCAATGCCTCTGAGCCGGAAGGAAGTGCTCCGTACTTTGAAGTAACTTTTACAAGCGGCCAAACCAGCGGCTGTAACACGGTGGATCAATATATTTGACCGCCACAACCCGAGAGAAATGACTCTCAGACTATCAGAATGGGATCCATTCGGTCGATAACATTTGAAAAGGCTACACCAGCCGCACGTATACAATTTTACCCCATTCACATTAGCAGAGGGCTAAAAGTCGGCATGCTGAGCCACCGAAAGTCAACAGAGTGAACGCTGTAGCGCTACTGCCAACTAGCGTTTGGGGGTGTAATTGCTGAATGACGGAGACACCGACGCACAAGTATAAATGCACACCTATGTGCACCTAGCTACGCCGTAGGCTACGCATCATACTTTAGATGTAGCGCAGCACAAGTACAAAGAAATATGAAAGGTCGGCTGAGTCAGTGAACTCTTTTAAGTCCCTTCTTGAAACATACTTTTATAGGAGAGCCTTTCCCGCCTTTCTTTATTTTATCCCTTTTATTTTATTCTATTTTACTTAGCCTATTTTATATTTAGCTTAAACGTGTATTTTAGTCTTTTCAATGTTTTCTTGCTTTTATCTTGTATTGTTTTTGTATTATTGTCTCTTGGGTATTATTGTCTTTACACTTGTTAAAGCACTTTGTAACTTGTTTTTGAAAAGTGCTTATTATTATTATTATAAAAGACTCAAGCAAAGTACCTCATATTGTACTTAAGTAAAGTACACCACTGCTGATAATTTACCTATTCTTTCCATTCATTCCGAAGGTCATGGGGTCATTCAAATCTGAGTCGTTACCCTCTGTTGAGGAGGAATATTCTATATCATTTTCATGTTGGGGAGACGTCATCAGGCTCTGAGATCAATTTCTGCTGATTTCCACCTCTATTACAGCGATTCATCTATAACATAGCCTCTGTTTTCTTTTGGCAGAAATTCAGTTTCCTGATTGAAGCAATTTCCTCAAAAGGAAATTAAAAGAACATATATAGAAAATAAGTAAACGCTCTGAGCTCATGCTGTAAAGACTGCTGATCTTTTATTGATTGCTAAGCCTGCCAAACACCACACACACACACACACACACACACACACACACACACACACACACACACAGGGTGAGGGCATTGAGCAGCAGCCGTTTAGGGTTACGGGTTCAATTCCCTGGCAGAGCAGGACACCAACCGTTATTCTTTCTGTTCACTTGAGGTCAGCAGAGGCTTCTGGGTAGTGAGATGGGACAGGACGGGGTGTCACTCACACACACACACACACACAAACGCACACGCTGAGAGCTGTGAGAACATTTTCTTGTGGCCTCGAGGTGTCAGGAGCACCCATCAAACCACCAACAACTAATTATTACCTTCCTTTCTTTTCTCACCGTGTGTGTGTGATTGTGCGTGTGTGTGTGTGTGTGTGTGTGTGTGTGTGCGTGTGTGATTGTGTGTGTGTATTGGCCCCTGGGGTCCGTTGGTTTACATAATGGCTTTTTGAAGAGATTGTCAGTTCATAAAGACGTTTGATTGACACCTCCTGATGTCTCAATCCAATTAGAGAGAGAGAGAGAGAGAGAGGGGTCCTTTGTGTACAGTGTGTGTGTGTGTGTGTGTGTGTGTGTGTGACTGTGAGAATTAATCTCTTTCTCACACACACACACACACACACACACACACACACACAATTAACTGAGAAATAAGTTGATCAATTCATTGTTACATCTTATAATGAAGTAATAATTTTAATCACCTAAAAATCTACCAAATGTTTGCTGCTTACAGCTTCACAAATGTCAAAGTTTATTTGTTTTATTTGTTACATCACTGAAATGTGAATATTGTATTTAATTAATTCATAATTTCTTTGCCTTTCGCGAGCTGTGACGAGTGTCAGCGATTAGGAGTTTTTCATTTAAAAATAACCATTTACGAACTTTTGTAACCAAGAACCGCAACACATTGTTTAAATCTCTTAATTCTGAATTCCTCCTTCTAAAAATGCAAACAATTAATGTTCAAAAGACACACACACGCATGCACACACGTGTTTGTTGTGTGCTGAGTCCAGATAATTATAACTATGTGATTTCTGCTTCATTTTTTATTACGAAAAGAAAAGTGCAACATTTCTGTTCCCGACAAAGAAACTTTACTCACTTCTTTAATTTCTCCATTAAGTCTTCAGCTTCAGACGTTAAGAGATTGTGTCTTTTAAGGGATTTATTTCTTGTTTGTTTCAAGACTACAGCAATTAAGGGATATTTCAAAGCCTAATGTGCAGGTTTACATGATTATTACTGTAATATTTATGAAAAAATCATTCATTTTCTAGCTCTTGACTAATCAAAGGTTGGCATTTAATTTTTATTTACCTTAGTTGCAAAAGAACACGGGCCTCTCAAAACATTTCTAAAGAGAAATAATACGGGTTTTCATAAGGTCATTAAGGTAGTTATAAGTTTTAAAATTTGTTTCCATATTTTTGTTTATTCAGAAATTCTATCATTAAACATGAGGTGTTTGTCTCAATTTTTTTTTTATAGTTATCTAATTATAAAATGATCCCTCCATGATGTTAGAAATACTGAGGTAAAATGTTCATACATTTCTGTAATTTGAACAAACAAACAAATAAATTCTACATGTGAATAAATATAATTGAATTAAATATAACATAAAAAATAAATCAAATGAATACAAATAGATTGAATATACACATTAATTAAATATCGATTTAATATTTGATTTAAAATAAAATATTAAATATAAATAAACACCAAAACAACAAAGCAAAATAATACAAGATAGAACAGAAGTGAATTATTGTCCCATTTTGTCTCATCAGTGAAAACGACAAAAATATAAAATAAAATTAATAAACACAACACGTGTAATAAGTACTTTGAAATTAAAGAAAACAAAATAATGATTGTATATACTTTTTTTGATTTATTATTTTGTTGGCCTATAAAAAATCTAATTCAAAACTATAAAATATAAAAAAATAGTGGAATTATCTTAAAAAATAATCACCAGTTTTTTTGTGTTTTGTCTTCTCAGGGCCTAAATCCTCCAAAACCTGCTTCCTTTCCTCTTGATACTTAATGCTACTACTGAATTTAAGAAATAATTTCTCACTTTCTGTGTTTTGCTGTTTTCCTTGTGTCGTTGTGTTAATATATTTGCACGTTTACTGTAAGTATTCTGTTGTATTTTGAAAACTGCTGGAAAGCAAATGAAACAAACAACAAAGTCTCTTCACTCATTTTAAGCAATTTGACATTGATCTCAGCTGTTTTATTCCTTAAAATTGAAATCTAATAGAAAAATTTATATTTTAAGTTCAGGGATTTTACCACACACACACACACACACACACACACACACACACACACACACACACACACACACTCCCCAACAAAACACACTCAGAGTGTTTTTTCAGACATGCTGGATTGAGGCCCTGGGCTTTGTTACTCAGTCTGAATAGAGTGTGTGTGTGTGTGTGTGTTTTGTATTTGTGTGTATATGTGTGTTGCACTAACAAGGTCCAGGCCTCAGCATGATGACGATCTTAACGAGCTGTCTGTCACTCTTCAGCTCTCAGCTCCGACCTCTGTGTCATTAATGACTGCGTGTGTGTGTGTGTGTGTGTGTGTGTGTGTGTCAGTGGTATAAATGGAATAATGTCTCAGCAGGACAGAAAAAACATTTAGTCTCTTTTGGCGCCACAATGTCAAGGTTTCAATAGCTGCTTTCTCCTTCTGTGAGTGTGTGTGTGTGTGTGTGTGTGTGTGTGTGTGTGTGTGTGTGTGGTGTGTGTGTTTGTGCGAGCAACTGCCAAATCCAAAAATGTCACTATTTTACCAGCCAGCGTCGATGTTTAGAATAACAGAGCAGCACTCTTAAGCTGGGTACTAGTTCAGACCTTTTTTCAACATCGATGACATCACAGAGCATCATCCCATAATGCATTGCACAAGCAGGGAGGAGGAGCGGGTTCTGCTGAACTTTCAGACCTTTACAGATAAACTAATCACCTTTTTGTTGCTTGTGAATGTGATTATATTACTGCCTGAAAATGACCAGATGTTCAGATTCTCCTCGTGTGAGAATGAAAAAAAGCATCTTTACAGTTACAGTTTTCTTCAGAAGTGGAAGGTTTGAGGATGGCCCCTGATTGATTACTTGTAATTTTATTTAATTTGTCAAATTTAGTCAAATGGAAAACATTTTGGACCTTTAAAACAGCGTCTCAACTGTTGAACACTATAGCTGAGGTGGCCACATGCTACAGAATGTCTTATATATTCATTCATTCCTGACACCTGCAAACCAATCAGACAGCGGTACTTACTGTCGCTGTGGTGTAACGTGTGTGTGTTTGTTTGTGTGTGTTCCTTACAGTGCTGCACAGTTTGTTGTCGTCAGCCAGTCGGTGCAAACATCAGCCTTCAGCTGCAGCTCACTGAGGCAGAAACAACACACACAACACACACTGCTGTAGTGACACCTCTGCGGTTGTGAGTGTGTGTGTACTACTGTGCGTGTATTTGTGTGTGTTGCTGGTTGAATCAGCTTCTTCACACTCTGAGCATCAGCAATCGATGTGGGAGTTACAGAAGTTTGTGCAGAAACAACAAACACACACATGAATGACTCAGTCAATCCAACAACTGAACTAATAACCAGTTGAGTCAATAACACCATGTAGTGAATTGTCTTTTAACCTGGAAACAGGTCGAAGCAGCTAGTGTGGCTTAGTCCAAAGTTCACAAAGACTATAGCATGAGTTGAAACAGAAAAGTCAGAGTAAGGAGGTGGTTGGGCCAGAAACTGGACAGGTGTAACCCGACGTTAGCTTCCCCTGTGAATTACGTAAGTTAAGTCATTTACGTAAAATAGTTATTTGAACCAAATCCATGTTTTCCTAAGCCTAACCAAGCAGTTTTGGTGCCTAAACAGAACCAAATTGCTGTTGATGTTTCACAACGTTAACCACTCATCTAACCGGACATTGCATATTTATTCTTGCTAACTTCACTGAGAAACCCTACATGTGCAAAATGTACGCTAAAGTGGTACCCAGGGCGTTAAAAAGCGATGCCACGGGGTCTTGATCAAGCGTCCGTATGCAACGAGTTGGGCGTGAGAATAGTTCCAGTAACCTCACCGACTGTCATTCAATGAGAACTAGTTCCAGTCGCTGCAACAAGTTCAACAAGAAATAGTTTCAACACTTAACGACAAGGCTCAGTTCTAGCATCTTAATCCCCCCCCCCATAACACAAATCTCATGCATGCATGAATCATTTCTTCGGCAGCAGGTATTTAAAGTTTTAATCCTTCATATTCCAGTCCTGACACCTTGTTAGTGGTGGCAACAGCAAATGTGCTTTAATACTACAGGTCCCAGAATTCTGGGGGCAGCAAAACAAACTATTGTCTTATTTTAAAAAACCATTCTGTGAGGAACAGTGATCTGACTTTATGCTGCACATGCCCTGAGTCTGCGAACAGCAGGGCGCAGTGAAAGGAGCCGGTTGGCTCGGTGTGCAACTTGTCTCCTGCAGCTCTTCATCTAACAGCTCGCTGTGGCTGCTCCTGACTGTTCCATTACTCCCTGCAATATTTCAAACTGATCTGCTGTCCTGAACGACTCACTAACAAACACAATGCATTTCCTTTGACTACTTGTAGCAATAGGAAATGTTCAGCTTGCATTAGCAGTAACTTGTGGCCACAGACACCCAGTCATAATACTGCAAATATATAAATATGGCACTAAAGTGGGCTCAATCACCATCGTGTTTCTGCAAAACATCCAATAACATCGTGGAGACATTATAAGTAATAATCAGTGCTGTTTAATTATCAGGCTGTAATGTGGAGACAGACCTGAGGTTCTGATGTTGTCCTGCGTCCAGAGGAATTTATATCAGTGGCTTTGTGGCTTCTTCTTATTTGGCATAAAGTGTATTTCTGATCTTCATAATTTAATAGAAATATCTGTATAATACACAATTAAACATCTTGATCCTTTAATAGTGGAGCTCCACTATGTTTAAACTCAAAGATCTCTTTCTTTCTGTCTCTCTGCAGGTCAAACAGTCACATCATAGTGGTCTTTTTTATTTGATGTTTTCAAGTCTGATATAAATTATACATTTCACACACACACACACACACAAAGCACATTATTAAAAACAGTTGGAGTAACTAATGCAAATGCACTGTTTCCTCCGGCTTGTTGCTTTAGGAAATTACTGAACATGATATTATATATTTGTGAGGTGTTTATAAAGATTTATTTCTTTAGCATGAAGTATAGTAGATAGGAAGTCAATATTGAGAGAGAGACCCATTATTGGTTATTAGCCCATATCTGCCCTCCCCCTTATTCCTCCCTACTCCTCCCCCTCTTCTGTTTCTTCTCTAATCTCCTCCCCATTTTAAATTTTTTCTAAATCCCTGGTTCCTCCCCCTTTTACGCTCTTTTCCCTTCTCCCTTTTCTGTTTCCTCTGTTTCCTCCCTCATCACTCTCTTCATCTTTCCTCCTCCTCTTCGCCCTTTTTTGTTCCCTCTTATTCCTTCTCTCTCTCTTCTGTTCTTTTCTCTTTAAACTTCTGCCCCTCCCTTTCCTTCCCTCTTATCTTACCCCCTCCTCCCTCCTGGCTGTTTTTTTTTTCTTTCGTTCAGAGTTTGCGTGCCGTTTTAGAGTGTTTTCATCGATGTCGAGACCTTGCTATCAAACATGACTGCCTCTGCTCTAATTCACCCCCAGGACACCGCACACACACACACACACACACACACACACACACACACATACACATACACACACACTCCCGCTCTCTCACACACTTCAATGAACATCCATATCCACACACAAAAACACACTTTCACTTCATACTCACAGACAGACACACACACACTTGTTACTAGACTTGTGAGGACATCTATTCTTTAATGTTTCAGTGAAATCCTGACAACAACAAAAACAACATATTATACCAATAATAATATTATATATAATAAATATATAAAAATAAATTATTTATAAATATATTAAAAATAATAATAATAAACATTGAATATTTACTTTAAATGTATTATTTTAAGTTATAAAAAATATAATAAAACATATTAATTTTAAGCTGCAGACTTACTCTTACTTCACTTTGCTGGTACCATTTCTGTAAAAACTATGATGAAACTGTTTAGCAATAAAATATATATACAATTAACATATATATACAAATATTTAAAAAAAGGAGGATTTTTTGGGGGGTGGGGTGGATTGGGGTGTAATCCAGTTACTTAAATACCTCACAACATTATTACATGGATCAAAAAATCATAAAAATCCCAGCATTGCCATAAAATCAATTCCACTCATTGGATTACCCAGAGATAAAAGATAAAATCAATTAGAAATCCTAATAACAAACTTAATAAAGCACTAGATATTTTAAATCAGCATAGTAAACAGGACTTTTTGGGTTTACAAAAATACCTTTCAGGAAAAAGTAAGTTTAATTTTGCATAAATTTGTCCTCATTTTAAAGGATTTCCCTTCATTTGATCCTCAGAAGTATAGAAACAAACACACACAGACCTCCACACAGCATGCAGACCTTTACTTTACACACAAACACACTCTGTCTTTTACTCTCTCAGACACACACGTGAATGACCCGTGACCCAGCTTCAGCCACACACACACACACACACACACACACACACACACACACACACACACACACACACACACACACACAAACTCAGTGTGTTTATCCCTCAGTGTCACAGGCTGTGAATTTAATATTGATTCCATAAAGTAGTTTCAGTGTAACATGTCACAGCGTGTTAGCGTCAGAGCAGCGAGCCGGACAGAGAGGAGAGCAGCTAGCACGCAACGCCGCGGGAGACATGGGAGGGAGAGAGAGAGAGAGGGGACGACGAGGGAGGGAGGAATGATGGGGGAGGGGGGAGGAGGAGGAGAGAGAAAAGAGAGGCAGAGGAGGAAAGGAAAGAAGAGGAAGGTTGAGGAAGGAAGAGTGCAGGAGGAATTAAAGAAAAACAGGGGGAGGCATGATGGGTGGAGGGAGAAAGAGAGGCGGACCAGGGAAAGGAAGGGAGAAAGAAGAGAAGAGTGGAAGGGAAAAGGAGTAAAGAGGGGAGAGGGAAGAGGGAGTTGTGGAGGAGGAGAGAGAAAAAGGGTGGTGTGGGGAAGAGAAGAGAGGAGGAGAAGGGGAAGGAGGAATGAACACAGGGAGAGGGATGTGGAAAAGAGAGGAGGAAGAAAGAAAAGGAGAAATAGGGAATGAGTCAGGGGCGGGAGGAGAGAAAGAGGGAGGAGAGAGTTGTGGAGGAGGAGAAAGAAAAAATGGGGTGCGGGAAAGAAAAAGAAGGAAGACGAGAGGGAGGAAGATAAAATAAAAGGAGAAAGAGGGATGAGTGGAAGAACGAATTAAAGGAAAAAGGGTAAGGAAATAGATGAAATGAGGGCAGAGAGGAAGAAAGAAGAGAGGAAAGGAGATACGAAGGGATGAGGATGGAAAAAAGGAAGGGATGGTAGGAAATGGGGAGAACGGGCAAGAAGAGAAAGGAGGAGATAGGGAGATGGAAAGAAAGAGAGATAGTTGAAACAAGAAGGGGGAGGATGGAAGACATTAGGATAGGGGAGGAGAGGAAGGAAAGATAAGGAAGAGGAGTAAAAATAAAAGATCCAAGGGGGAAGAGGAGGACGACAGGGAGGTAAGGAGGAAAGGGGGAACTGTGGGAGGAAGACAATGAAGGAGGGAGGCAGGACAGAAAGAGGGAGGGGAGGAAAAGGGGAAGAGAAGAGACCAAGTAGGAGACAAAAGGTGGAGGAGGAAAGAAGGAACAGAAGGAAGAAGAGGGTAAGGAGGAGGGAAATGTGGAGAGAACGAAAAGCAGTAAGGAATGGAGGTAAAGGAGGTGAGGGGAGAGGAAAAGAGCGAGAGGAAGGGAGAGGGAGGAGGAGGGAGGAGGTGTGTGTGATGCTTTGCTGATACACAAACATACAGACGAGTTTACAGATTGAATTAAAGCCTCAGGGATCACAGAGTGTTTGTACAGAGCTGTGCAGTTAGTGCAAACACACACACACACACACACACACACACACACACACACACACACACACGCACGCGCACGCACACACACACACACTTGTTTGTTTTTCAAGTCCCCATCGGTTAGTGCGTATACAGGTTAAAAACATGAACTACCCACACACACACACACACACACACACACACACACACACACACACACACACACACACACACACACACACACACATCCCTACACACTTACAGTAGAGACTTTACTCGCCACTATTTGAGCTGCTGGAGCAGTGTAATTGGGTCAAAGGTCAGAGGTCATGGCAGGTTCAAGTGCTGAGAGAAAAACAACATGACATGAGAAACAGATTAACACACGTCACATGACCCTGTGTGTGTGTGTGTGGTTAGTCTCATGGTTTGAGCCCACCCACTGTGTGAGCTCTGCTCTTAATTAGTCTCTTTTTAGCCATTTTCAAGCATGAAACATATTTTATACACCTACCCACAATGCAACTGAATAGAGATTGTGGTGTGTTAGTAGCTAGTAGCGACTAATGTGGAGAGATGAGCAGATACAGAGGACACACCAACAGATCCTTTTTTAAACCTGTCTTCAACCAACGCTGACTCAAGTGACATCACTCGAGGAGGTTCATCAGACGTCACACTAAAGGCTTTATACTCCTTTCTTATGACTTCATTTAGACACGACAGGAGAACAGAAAGAACCTCAAGACGCCGAGAAGCGTTTCTGTTTGAGAACAGAGGAAAAATCTATCCACAAACGCCTTGAGCATGAGATTCCGTGACACTTTTCACACGCAATCACGGCAAACATCAATTTTCTCACGCATTGGAAAAACCTATAACTGATAGTGTCGACTCGGCGCGATTACACTCCACCCAGCTGATGCGACACCAGCAAGCGCTGTAACAGGAACCAAGCTAACCAGCTCTCGCGCAATGAGAGGCAGACAGATTGTGATTGGGTAACGTAGCTGGCAGAGTTTTGCAATTATGTATAATCTGTTTAGGTATAATGGTGGGGAGATTTTGAAAAATATTATGAATTGTGATTAAATCTTTCTGGAGATGTCAGATTACACAGATATGTGAGATAGATGCAAAACATTTTGAACATTCAGTCCAGGAGTTGCTAACTGAAGAAATTTATCCTTGAGGTGAAAAGGAGCCGCATTTAAAGAGGTTACTTATCTAAACAAAGACACAAAGAGGAGGGAAGATTAAATCAATGCTTGAAAGCCATTCACCTACTGAATTATATTCTGATATATTTTATATTTTAAATTGTCACCTGCTGCCTGAAAAATTTCCACCATAAATTGATACAGAAAAGGCAGGAAATTAAATGTTTAATGCTAAAACTTTACCAGGGGAGGACCCCCCACCTAATTAAGAGGCTACTCCATTACTAAATGAAGACCTACGCTCTTGCTTATTATGAACTTTTATATTCCAGACATTGTCTAGAATAAAAAGAGATACAGTCTCTGGTTTTGACACATTCTGTGGGGAAGACTCCCCAATACATGGTCAAAATTATGCCTGGAGGTTTGCAAGTATCTAGATCCCTCTGATCTGAACATGATTATTGATTTCATCTACACAAACATGTGGCAGTTGAACTTTTAAAACAAAATTCCTGAGGATTAAATAGTGATGACCCAACCACCGCGGTGCGATATGACACAGAAGGCCTAAAATGAACCGACCTCCAATTCATAGTTTTCACGTGACATCGCATTCCAAGGAAAACGCTCGCTTGGAGAGCAAAAACTACTTTATTTTACGCTGCCTGCCAACCAATAAGCAAGTGATACACTGTTACTTTGAGTTGCTGGAAATGCTGGATGGTTGTTGTGCTTTCAGATGCACTAATCGAGGCGGAGACAAGCCTGGGCTGTGTGAGGTGAGGGATTCCCCAGAAGGTAAGTTCCCTGCTGTCGAGCGGCGGCAGGGAACTGGCGGTTTGTAACGGTAGAAATGCGGCAGCGGATGCTTTAACGTTTTATGGATTGGATAAGCTCAACACTGGCAGTTTATGTTCATATCTTTCTTTTTCTGAAGTTGAAAGGTGATCCAAATAATATTTGACTGCTTTGGCGGCGTCTCTACGGGGGAGTCGCGGTGTGAGCCGCTATGTTGGTCTGTTGTTTTGCCCTCCAGGTCAGCGCGCATACAGAATCTCACTCCAAACTAAATTGGAAAATTGGCAGCCCTGATAAAGTGGATGAAGGTTGAAAATACAGGAAGTGAGAGCTGGTTGGATTAGTGTGAGTTTGTTTTCATTTTATTGCCCCACACAGCGAGAAACATGCTGAAGTTTAGCATCAGGATCACCTTGTGCACCATGTTCAGCATTTTAGTTTAGTGTATTAACATGCTAATGTTTGATAATTAGTACTAAACACAAAGTGCAGCTGAGGCTGATGGGAACGGCATTAGTTCTGCAGGTTTTTGGTCATAAACCAAAGTGTTGCAAGTAATCTAATGTTAGCTAAGTTGTGGGTTAGCAGTGGTTGATGACAGAGAGGAAAGAGGGAGGAGAGAGCTGTAGAAGAGGTGAGAGAATAAAAAGGTTGGGGGGAGGGAAAAGAAAAGGAAGAGAAGAATAAGGAGGAGAAATGAAAAAGGGAGAGGGGTTCTGGAAAAGAGAGGAGGGGAAGGTAAGAAAGGGAGGATGAGTGGAAGGAGGAATGAAAGGAAAGATAGGAATAAAGATAAAAGGAAAAAAGGAGATAAGAGGGGATGATGATGATGGATGAAGAGGAAGGTTGAGGTGGAAGGAAAAAAAGAGTGGGAGAGGAAGGAGAAGGGGGAGGACAGAAGAGAAAAGGAGGAGGGAGCTCCAGACACTCGCAGCTCTCCTGCTGCTATAGCGAACATCACAGTGGCGATTCTAGACCAATTTGATTGAGGGGGCCACGCCGAGGCCAGTTGGGGACAAAAGAGGGACAAAAGAGACAAAGGCGATGTTCAAGCTGTCGAAATGTCTCGTTTAGTATATAATGTAATGTTTTAGTATGTTTCAGTAACTTAATTGTTTCAGTAACAGGATCTTTTCAGTAACTTCAGTATCTTTTCAGTTATAGTTTTATTAAATTTAATTTATTAAATCATTCCTGTTAACTTAATCTCAAATTACAGGACATTCTTTGATGCAACACTTCTTTGTAAGGCTAAATGAACAGTATAAGATCTAGTGTACTAGACATTCTCTGGATGCCAGTTTGTATTTTGTATCTCAGCATAACTTTTGCTAGGAAAATAGAAACTCCATATTCACCCCTGTTATTAGTCACGATGTGAAGTATACACAAAACAAAGTACTTGACAGTAGGCCATCATCTGTGCATTATGGAGGGGAATACATATTTTGGCAGACTGCATGTCCAGCCTGGAAGGACCAGTAGGCTGCTGTTATATATATCTTTAAATGTAATGCATTATTAAATTGTTAGAACAATACATGTACCCTTGAAGGAGGGGGACTCAGAACAATTTCCAGCAATATCCAAAGGCTATCCATGTAATGGAAATTACAAGGACAAAATGTTGTCTACAATGCTGCATTCAGTTCAATGTACATTTCGAGTCAAGTAGGTGTAACGTTGAGGCGAGCAAGGTGTTAAACTGATTACAGTGATGTTGATTTTACAGTATCGATGGCGTAGATATTTGTAGGAGCAGCTTACTTAAAAGGTGACAGTCTGTCAGGATCCAGCTTCCAAACAGTAACATGGATGACTAAGTGATTCTAACATCTAATCGTCAGACTATCGCAAAATAAATGTTTACTTTATGAGGGAAACTATATGCTCGTTTTGTTTAGACATTCTAAATTCAGTGCAATGAATAATACGAAGTTCAATAACGCCCCCCACACCCCAAACCGCCACAGTAACATCAGCACAACAACAGCACGTCATGGGGAACTAGAAAGTTAGCTGAATATCTAAGGGCAAGTCATTTAATGTTACCTGACACACACATCATGTGTGGAATAGTTTGTTTGTTTGCCATTTACAGAGCTGCGTACAAACACTGGATTGTTTTCAGAGCACGCGCTCAGCAGACAGCTAGAAGACCATGAGGAGATATTCACTGAATTTAACAAAAAGACATGTATTGGATCAGAATCGCTGACCCCACCTTTAAGTCTGGATCAGACGTGCTACTAGCATGGCCACAAAACATGTGTCACACCATTTCATATAAACTCACTAGATGTGGGCACTTTAATTATGTAATATTTAGCATGTGAAACCTAAGAGCACGAGTGACAACATTACTTTTCGACATTTCACATGAGAAAATATAAATTAGTCGTGCTTTTTCAAGAGATGTAAAGTCTTATTAGTTATTTTTACACTTTTTAGGTTTACACATGTACATTTTAATTTTGATGTACTGTGTGTTAGAAAAACTACTACTACTACTACTGATAATAATGAATCTGTTTTCTGGGTCAGATTTTCCTGCTGGGGTTTCAGTTCAGACTGAGGCCTGAACTCTCTCTCTCTCTCACACACACACACACACACACACACACACACAGCTTCAATGATGGAAACATTGTTTGACAGTCCGGGGGAACGAGGGCGGAGAAGAGAAAGTGTCTCTCTCCTGTGTGTACTCTCTGCAGCAGCTTGTTGTTCAACACTGGAACGGGAAATGTTTGAGGTAAGCGTGTGTGTTTACAGTGTGTGTGACAGCCTCAGTGTATACAACTGTGTGTGTGTGTGTGTGTACAGTCGAGCATTTTGGGATATGAGAAATGCTCAGGAGACCACAAATATGAGGAGCTCAAACAATCTTACATTAAGTACATGTGTATGAAAAAATCATGTTTTGCATGCATATATATATATATATATATATATATATATTTTTTTTTTTTGTTTTTGTTTTTATTAAGCTCCTGGATAGCTCAGCGGTTAATGCCACTGACTTTGGTACAGGTGATCGTGGGTTTTATACAGGAACATCTGCCATGAGTATGGGTGGAAGCCCCAAGGTTAAAATGGAAGACACCTCCTAAGGTAATTGAGAATGACCGAGCTAAGATCCTGTGGGACTTCAAGATCCAGACTGACAGACTGGTGATGGCTAACCAACCAGACATAGTGTTGATCGACAAACAGCAGAAGAAGGCTGCAGTGATAGATGTGGCAATCCCAAGCGACAGCAACATCAAGAAGAAGGAACACTAGAAGCTTGAGAAATACCAAGGGCTGAAAGAGGAGCTAGAAAAGATGTGGAAAGTAAGAGCAACAATGGTGATCGAAGCACTGGGGGCTGTGACCCCCAAACTGGGAGAGTGGCTACAGCAGATTCCAGGTGAAACATCAGAGGTCTCTGTCCAGAAGAGTGCAGTCCTAGGAACAGCTAAGATACTGCGCAAACTCCCAGGAGCTGAATGGCTAATACTTTGGCTGCTGGTTGGTTTGGCGTGGCGGAGAGCGAGGCAGGTCCCAGTAACAGAGTGAATCAAAAAGCCCAGGACAAACAAGACAAGCAAACAAAGAGTCTTGGCTGCAGCATAGTTACCACACTGGCAAACAGAACAATCCGGCAAAGAGTGGAATGAGGAGCCAGGGTTGATATACTGCTGAGTCTTGATTAGTGGGATGAGTCACAGGTGTGCAGGAGAGGAACGCCACGGCCCAGACAGAGAGACACAAACAGGGAAAACTGAAGAAGAAAAGGGAAAGAGGGAGCGGTACAGCCAGACTGTGACAATGTGTGCGAACAGAGTGAAAAACAAGAACAAGAATTAAGAGACATGGCAGCACTGACATGAGAGGAGCATGAATGAGTTATTGATGGACATGAAATCTAAATGAGTGAAGTGGTGATGAACATGCTACATGTTGGGTAAACTAAACATGCTAATAGTAGCAGAGCAGGCTCACCTTAAAGTGTGTGATGTAACATACATAATCATGAGGTCTAAAAGTCTACATCTGAAGGGTACAGACAACCACTGGTGGAAGGAGTATTGAGATCCCTTACTTCAGTTGAAGTACTAATACCTCACTGTGAAAAGTATCAAAGTAAAAGTACTCATAGTGCAGTAAAATGTTCCTGTCAGTATTTCACTGGTTTAATATTCCTGCTGCATTAATGTGTATGCTGTATTTTACTGCTGTAGATGTTTATAGTTGAGCTTATTTTAACTCCTTTATATCCTGTTGGGTAGTTTAATCTACAGCAATGCATCATGGTCTACGAGATCATCATGTGTTTGTAGCGTCCTGAGAGAAACACTTATCTCAAAAAAAGTCAACTTTTCATGGGCTCTGAAAAACAGCCCTGTTTTCAGCTCTGTGATGATGCATCTTCCAGCTGATCCAAGACGGAGCTTAAAAAGTTTATTTAGCTTAAGAAAGAGGATTTTCTACGGAAAAAAAGAGAGCACTTTATCACAAATATTCTCAATTATCACATCTGGAGATACATATTTTTAGCACAATATTTGCCCCTAAGGTAGAGCGGACTAGAAGTATAAAGTTTTATAAGATGGAAATACTCAAGTAAAACACAAGCACATCAAATGTCTACTAATAACAGTACCTGAGTAAATAAAACCCTGTCACACAACTGCTGTCATTAATCTGCTTGGGAATGACTCTGGTTAGCATGTAGTGTTTATGAGTCACAGTTAAATCCCATATTTTTACTTGTTTGGTCATTTGACAACACAAACAGAAAGATATGTAACTGAGCAACTGTCTTTTGAATTTCATTGCATTAAAACTCTATAAAACTACTTGACAGCTTTAGGAAATAGCAAATACTAACATGAACCAAGTATAGGTAGTTAAAATTTGCTCCACCTCAACTTGGCTACAACATTAAGAGTAAGGTAATAGTAATAATAAAAGTATATGGTTGCTTTACAATGTATTTTAACTTTTGATACTTGTTTCTAATACTTTTCTACTTTCACTTCAGTAAAATGTTGAAATACTTCTTCCACCACTGGCTGTAACAAAGCAACGGGGACTTTTCTCACGATTATGAAGGTCAAAGAAGAAATGCTTATGTGGAAAAACCAAACATGTGATGTGCGTGTGGAATATACAGTTACAGCATGTGTCTGTGGTCATCTGTTCATGCATGACCATCTGAACGTGACATGCACTTGCTGTGCCGTGTGTTCATTAAAGCGAGGCTGACTTGACCTCTCTCTCCCCTCTGGTCTCCTGATACTCGCCCGTGCCCACCGCAGTATAAATCATTCAGTTGCGTTGCGCAAAACACAAAAATTTGTGTAGATGAGCCGACCCAGCGACATGTTTACCAGAACAGAGAAGACATTTCAGAGCCAAAACAGATTGAAACAGTAACAGACATCTTCTTCCACTACTGTCTGCTTTACTTTTTATTTTATTACTTCCTTTTCTTTTTCTGGAGGCTGAGAGGAGCGTAGCTTAAAAAGAAAGTGTTAGACAACTGAAACATGCCAGCTAATACTCCCCATACACAACCACCAGAGTGTCACATGTCACGTGATGACAAGTGAACCAACTCCATGACTTAAATAATTTTCTTATTAATAATTGTTATTAATAAACCCAAATACAGGTGAAAACCATTGGCACTAACATGAAAGATCTTGGCTAGGAGGACCAAACCAAACAGATATCTGAGATAACTTGTTCCGTCAGCTGTAGGCTTAGTTGCCGTTGAACACACACTTGGGTGAAGGACTGATGGACACTCGCTTTACATGTCATGGTAACTTTATTATAATGACATGTACTGTATGTGTTTGTGTCTTTGATTTATTTATTTGTTTTTATGATGTGTATTGAATACTGTTCGCAAACAAAATTGCCCCTCTGGGACAATAAAGACTATCAAATCAAACTACTCTTAAACGCTCGAGCTGATGATTCACGGAGCAACTTTTAGAGCAATGTTGCTGGGTAATGTTGTCGTCAACGGGCAACCATGTGAGACATAGGGAAACTAATTAGGGCAATGAATAGTTGGCAACAACCAGAGTGAGTACCATCTGATTTATGTCGATGACTTGAGGGCAGCGGAGACAACACTGATATATCATCAGCCTCATCCCCCACGTCATAAGACTGCTAAACTCCCAATAATCCCCCCTCCCATTATACGACACTAGTAACTTTACATGGACACTGTGGAGTAGTAATAGTAACTGTACTATCTGCACTACTATACTGTCCGTTTCACTGTTACAATACATCCTGCTGCTACAGATATTTGCACTATTCATATTGTCTTACATATAATTGTTCTGTACATATAATCTCTCTGTTTGCTGCTACATTTCAGACAAAACTCACAATATTTTTATTTGGTTTGTTTCTTTTATATATTTTTATTCTATTTTATATCGCATATACTTCTGTTTATATTGATTTTCTTTTACTTGTCTTCTGGTTTTTATTCGGAGCCGAGTTTTTTAATCTCGCTCAAATGTACATGGTGAATGTGCAGTTGAATGACAACAAAGTCTGTCCAAGTCTAAGTCATCGTCTTTTAAGTTGATTTGGTGAACTTGACAAAATAAATATAGTGAAATAACCTTAGTTTTATCATACAGACTATAATTTATAGGAGGAAAACATCGTATTCTATGGCAAAATTCTCAATTTACTCAACTGATCAAAAGAAGTTTCTAAAGAAAATTCTACATATTTTTGGGAGAATTTATTTACTTCTTTTATAGTGAACTACATCAAAAGCAATGATTACCTTTGAGACTGAGACATGCAGTATCAGACTTAAACCGGGTGTTAAAGATGCTCGGTCAGGTAAATTACAGCTAACTTTTCAACCCTCAATCACAATTTAAAATGCTTGAGAAAACCCTCATTGGTCTAAGTATCAGCAAGTCTGTTCAGATAGTATTTATTTTAAAAACTGTGCAAGAACAGACACAGGATCGGCTGCGTTCACCTCTCAAACTGCTACAGTGTCGTTCGCACAGCCGCTGACTCTGTCAGATTTATCATTAAGTGCCTTCTTGTCACCAGCGATGATTACACCACGAACGCAGTAACTCTTTCACTGTAATTCATATTTCACACTGCTAAATGACTCACATTTCAACACTGTTTGACACCTGAAACGCTCTCGACAATGACGAAAATTTTACACCTCAAACTAAAGTCCCACAATGCCGTCGTCGTTCCTCCCTAATAATGATTAATTGTCGGGTCTTAAACTCAGCGCTGTTAATCTTTCGGGGGAGCCGCAGGTGCTAACAGCCAGAGCTAATTGGGGTGCGGAGCCAATTAGAGGCAGGAGAAGACTGACGGCATTAACGGTGATGAGGCTCATAAACCTGCAGTCCTGCAGAGACACAGTTTGAGACGCTCATCTGCAAATACATGAAGAGACGTAAAGAGATGGAGACGCAGAGGAGACGAACATCCTGAGAATGAACAGCTTCAGGTGTTTGAGTGGAGGCAGCAGTGATGGAATGTAACTCAAGTACTGTACAAATTTGAGTTACTTCTACTACTTCGACATATCAAAAGGAAACACCCTTTTTACTTAACTACATTTATTTGACAGCTTATGTTATATAAAATTATGTTTTGTTATAATTTAAACTACCTAACCGTTCATATTGTCTCACACCGTTGTAATTACCAAGATGGTTTGAATATGTATTGAGCCAAGGTAATCAAGTTCCATATGGTGAAGAAGGCCATTGTATTGATTGAAACCACAGGAAAAAGAGTGAGTGAACGTTAAGTTCAGAATTTTTGATCAGATCTGGAGTTGTTCTCAAAGTCAAGAATGAAGCTCAGTGCTCACAGATAAACAAAAAGTTTTTTATTTTGTTGTTGTTGTCAGTGGCGGCTGGTGTTTTTTCAACGACAATAGCGTTGCAAACAACATGGAGTCCATTAAGACCATGAAACAACCGCCTCCCAGAACAAACTCCATGTAAGGATAAAAACTAACAATAAAGTTTTATGTGCTGAAGCCCGTCAGGCCAAACGAGAATAAGACTTCATCAACTCCGTGTGAAAACACGCTCAACATCGAAAAGGCCTGAGTCACGGAGAGACTTCTGCTTTGTTTTGGAACAAAAGTACCAAGTTGGAGTGCTATTGAACAGGTGAACTAACATTACTACAAAACTTGTGAAACATATTGTGATTTTGTTGGCTCAGGTTAGATAATGTTAGCTTGCCGGCTAACGCTGACCAGTTGCTAATGTTATCTGTGCAAAATACTAGAGCTGTATGGTTTTCCATATTACTTCACCAGCTAACACGACCCATATTGGTATCCTGTATTAGTGTTGATTTTGCCTGCAAGCAATCGGTGGTACAGTGGTTAGCACTGTTGTCTCACAGCAAGGGGGTTGCAGGTTCAAACCCCGGTTGCACCAGTTTCTCCCTGTGTCTGCGTGGGTTATCCGGGTCCTCCGGTTTCCCCTGCCATCAAGAACATGTTAGGTAGGTTCTCCAGTCAGTGCTGTTCATTTGGTCCAGACCAAGTGAATAAATTATACACTGTTGCATTTTAGTTCTGGTCCGTTTCATGTTCAAACTGCAGTTTTACAAACGAACCAAGAGAAGTAACCACGATGTTATACAGACTTACAGGTAACTTGTTGATTGGACAGTTTTAGCGATTGTCATCAATCAAACTCTGAGTGACTGACAGAAGTTTATGCAGCACTTTAATGCTTCTGATCTGTATCGCAAAGAGCTCACAAAGTAGTCATTTATTATAAGCATGATCAGTAACATTAGACCGCAGATCGACCACATAGCCTATTATGATTAATGTAAGAACAGGACATGTAGAAGGCTACAGTAGGCTAATAATTCAAAGCTTATTAGCCTATAGTATACTGTGGTATCTCTGTCCCAAATGTTTTATGGACAACTGACAAGGTAAACTGAGTAGCCTACTACTTGCCCTCCTTTTTTTAACAGATTTCAACCCATTAATCAGGGAAAATACCCGAGCTGGCAAGTATACGTTACCAAATGATTTTCATACTATAGCGGCTTATACAGATCAATTATAAGATCGCTGAACACATTTCGCGGTCAGCAGATGGATTTATTAGTGGTTTAGCTTTGGAAACAATGCTCAGATCACATCTCTGCTGTCATAAAATTCTGTGGTTGGTTCGTTTTCTTTCACGCCACAAGCGAACCGCACCAGAGTTCGTTTGAACTCTTCAAGGAGGTCTTGGTACGCTTGTTTGGTCTGCTTTTGGTGCGCACCTGAGTGCGATTGCTGCATTCACACCTGCCCAAACGAACCACACCAAGGGGGAAAACGAATTCTAGTGCGATTCGAGCGAACTAAAAGAGGCAGGTGTGAAGGCACCATTAAAAACTATCCAAGGAAGGTTAAAATCAGGGGCAACTGAACTTGGTTGAAGATACTCAAAGACGTTTAGCCTTTCATCTGACTGACTGGCCGTTTGGTTTGTTTGTGCTTCTGACTGATGTGACTTAAAAATAAATGTGTTTTTATTTCTGTAGGAGGGCGGCACCCTATCGCCCTCTATTGGCCAGCCTCTCTTGGTTGTTTTGACTTCAACAACTGGCAGCGTCCTGTGTTCTTCCTGTTTGTTTCCCACTCTTTTCTTTTCTGTCACTCCTCACTTTCTCTCGTGAACGCAGCAGCAGCTCAGGTGTCATTTCTGCTCTAACGGACATTTTTAAAAACTGTGAATCTTCTGACTTCTTCTTGTTTCCTGCAAAAGAGATCACACCTTTTGTCTTGTCTGTTACACCTTGATGTCATCCCTGACCCTCCAATCACAAACACCCCCCACCCCCCCCTCTCACCCTGGGTAGTTGCTAGGCGACAGAGCCCTTGTATAATTCATTTACCCGCTGCATGCAAATATGTGGACAATTAACCACTTCTGTTTGCATAATAGATTTAGGAAGGGGGGGTATTTAACTCCGTGTTCATCTCATCCTGCCTGATGACACAAAGCAAACGAGGGGCGAGATAGAGCGAGGTAAAGAGAAAGAGAAACAGAGAGAGAGAGCACCAACCAAATAATTTCCACTCCCTCTCATCGCAATCATTGCAGCCTCAATACCTTCATTCTTTTTCTGTATTCGTTCCCTCGTCATAGAGAGAAGAGAGGAGGAGCAGAGCTGCAAATTACCTCGACTGTAACACACAGGCACACACACACACACATTAAAAGTACAAAACACACACACGTGCACGCATGCAAAAACGTTGTAATTACTACCCTGCGCGGCGCTCAGCCTCCGCTCAGCAGCCATTGATGTGCAGATGAAGATGGCCGCCGCATGTTTTTGCGCTGAAAGAAAACCATGTTTTGGTTGGGCTCTGTCAACCGAACAGCTGGATTGCCATTTTTCACTCAAATTAGATTTCGACTGAAGCACCGGCGCTGGGGGAAATTAAACCGCACAACAAGAAGCAGAAGGAGAGAGCAGCCACTTTCTCTCTTTCTGTCTTTTCATGCTCTCCCTAATTTGGTACAAAAGAGGGTTCAGAGCAGGGCGCAGTGGCAAGTCAAGCTGCATCCATCCATCATCCATCCATCCATCCATTCATCTATCTATCCATCTAGGTTTTTTATTTGAGGCTTTTCTTTTGCATCTTTTTTTTTTTTTTTTTTACTGTTACTGACACATTTTGTCTGTTAATCTTCTGTTAAAAAAACAGGAATTAAATTTGCCTGTCAAACAGACGGCAGGAACTTATCACATTAAAAACATCCCAGCTGTATTATTCCTTGTTAAAAAGAAAAAAAATATGCAGCAGTCATTGGCTCTCAATGTATCAACGTTTTTGTGTGTTGATTTAAGCGCCGGGAGAAACGTTTATACCCAGAACTATCAAATGCTGCGTGTGGAAAAATGAGCTGTAATTTGGTAACTTACAATAAGTAAATAAAAGCAGATTTAGCTGTAAAAACAAGGACTGTTCCGTTTTTCTACATACTATTGTTCAGACAAAGGGAGGAAAGTAGAAACAGCAGATCCATCCTGCCACACCCAGCACACACTCCTTAAGATTTATGTTATATCAAATTCTACAGCACATGATTCACGTTCAGTGGAAAGCCAAGAAGTGTCTTTAATGTAAGTAGAAACTAAAATATCAGATATAGCCTACATGTACAGCAGGTTAGCATGGGGAACTGCTTACACTTGATTTGGTGTTTGTGTAGGTGGATGTGTCGTCACTAACACATGAAGATGACCACATTTCTGTCATGTGGATCCAAGGGCGGATATCTCCTGTCACTGGTGATGGGGACAATAAAAACATCTTTTAGAAATATAGTCGGTGAGGGTCTGAAAAAAGTAGGCAGCGGACCAAAGCACTGTCACACGTATGAAGGGGGAGGACGTAATCTTTCAAAACTTAAAAACTCATAGTGGAGAACAAGAGCTGTTAACCATTTGTGTACCAAATACACTGACGGACGACAGTGATTTCAGTGTTTTGATTAAATTTATTGCCAGGGACAATTCAGTAGTTTTAATTTTTGACCAATGTTGCACAGCAATATTTCTCAGGCACCTTTCAACAGAGAGTGGGCAACACATTTCTTTCTGCATACTTAAGATCAGTCGTGGGCAATTTTTGAGATACTCCAATCAGAATGCTAGCATACGATCACTTGACAGGCTTGGTGACAGTGGAGACGTCTTTTTACTGTGGTAAGTTGTCGTGTGTGTGATCCCTCTCGTTTCGTATAACGAGCTGCTTAAGCGGCCACTGATCGACCCGCTCACCGGGATTTATTTGGTGTTGCCATCCATCTATTGCTGGAAACTGCACTCTGTTGTCAGGCTGTCTAACACTATCTATTGATCTACTTCCTGCCCTGACACTCAACAACGGCACCAGGTGTAAATGGTGCACTGCAACATTGTCTCATAGAACCAAGTTCCTTGTATGTCAACATTGTTGGTCAACACATTCTCACTCTCGGCTCCTCACATATTGACGCTTGGTCAAGACCCTTTGGCGTCGCTTTTTAACGTCCTGGGAACTCCTTCAGCGTCATTTTTAGACATTTAAAAATTGCTTAGCAACAACAAATATTTAACGTCCGGGAAAGTTAGCAAAATTACATATCCAACGTCCAGTTAGACTTTCAAAATAAAACGCTAGCGTTTCAAAACAGCCAAGCCATTTTGAAACATCACTTTATTAAAGTCAAACGTTGCAGTTTGGTTCGGTTTAGGCAACAAATCTACTTGGTTAAGGTCAGGAAAACATCTTGGTTTGGGTTAAAATACACACACATAACACATAAGTTAACTTACGTCACATGCGTAACTTACGCAATTTACATAACTCGCGTAACTTAAATAAAAATATTTAATGTTGACTTTTTGCTTCACACAAGACACAAACCCCAGTCTCCTGGTTCAAGTCTCCTGGGCCGTCAGGTCCTGGCGGCAGCTTTCAGTATGTGCACACAACTGCTATGTGAAGTTCATTGTCATCTGACACACCGTTTGAAAGCTAAAATCCTTGTAATTCCATCAATGCAAACCATTTCAAGATAAAATCACCACAGCGGGTACAATCAGCGTCTCTGTCAGTCCAGCCAGTACCAGCAAAATTGATGCATCTCACCTATGAAGCCTCATAGTAACTAAATCCACCAATTGATTATATTCCAACAAAAAAAGCTCTTGTTATGTTGTCAGAGGTCCAGACGATCCAATCCAGTAAAAATTTTTAGTCCAAAACACATCCCCTGGGACTGCTGTGGCATCGTTTCATATTTGCCGGCAGACATGGCTCGTATTTATTTATTCATTATAACCATAATAATTCCGACTTGGATGTAAACAACTACGATAGCTTGTATTCAAATTAGCCGCTGAACTCTGACCTTTCGACTGACAGCTAATTCGACCCAATTTGGAGTACACAGCCTACAACAGCCAACGAAAACCTGAAAATAACGAAATCTAGCAAAAAAACACATCTGTGTCAATCTACGGAGCGATGCAGCAGCAGCTGCTTGCCGCCCTTATTATTGGGGAAATTCCACATCCACAAGAAAAAATGGACTCACTCCACACCACACTTTGGACACTTTCTCCAAGCACTGCATCAACATAGCACTACGATTAAAAACATTAAGAACAAGAAGGAAATCAAGACTAACTATGTGTTTGACAAATTTCTTTTGGACAGTTGACTCTTTTTATTTCTTTTGCTATATCCTTCCTTTATTTATGTTTTTTCTCTTCTTATATTGCTACCCATGATTGTTTTGTGTTTATAATTTCAATAAATATCACATATTACAATACACTTAGACATACCCTTAGAAAAACATGTGTAAAGTAGTCGTGGTATTGATATAAAATTTAATATTGGATTAGGTAAGGCTGTGTGCTGTGGCCCCAGAGTGTTTTCCAGATAATATGTCCCGGCTATAGTTGTCTACATGCATGTGTTAGCAAACAATTTCAAGCGGAAACAAAATAAATATATTAATTTTAGTGTGTTTAAACTTAAAATAATTAAATTAAATTTTTTCAATTCAGTTTTATTTATATAGTGCCAAATCACAACAACAGTTATCTCACAGCGCTTTTCATAAAGAGCAGGTCTAGATACTCTATGATGTTATTTACAGAAGCCGAAGAAGAGCAGCACTAGGCGACAGAGGCAAGGAAAAACTTCCTTTAAGAAGCAGAAACCTCAATTCCAGTTATCTTTCAGAGAAGCCAAAAACCATGCATTAACTCCAAATGGTTCAAGAACTGCTTTCAGTTTACTTTGGAAATGCCTTGAATAGGCATTTTGCATTTTTAGGCTATGTGAAATTTTACAGGAATGGTAAGAGGTTAAAACTTGCAAGCAATGATCCAAATGTAAAACAAAAGATGGCCCACACAAGTACACAAATCCTGTATTTGGGTAAAAGTCTTGAATTTAAATGTCCAGTACTTGCAGTACCTGCTTTCAAAAATACTTAAGTATCAAAAGTAAAAAGTACTATTAACACAGAATTTAAAAACTATAATCAAAATAGTGGTCAATTAAATTATTGTCAGTTGTTGCTGCTGCACTTGTACAAAGTGTTGGGTAGTTTAATTTAACAAAACGTCAGATTTTTTTATTTTAATCTCTTCATATGTTTTGTGTGTGTAGAAATCTGTAAAGTAACAAGTAACTGAAGCTGTCAGATAAATGTAGTAAAGTAAAAAGTACAGTATTTCACTCAGAGATGTGGTGAAGTAGAAGTGCTATGAAAAGAAAATACTCAAGTAAAGAACAAATACCTCTCATTTGTACTTAATACAGTACTTAAGTGAATGTACTTACATTTACTGTCCACCTCACACCATAAATTTAAAAGAAAGATCTCTCATTTCAGATGCTGTAAAAATACACGTACACATTTTTTTTTATCTCACCATCTTTTTTTTTTTTTTTTTTTTTTTTTTACTATTTTGCTGTTGCACAAACCTGATTTTCCAACACTGATATTTAAAGTTTCACACTTTTCCGTCTCATTAGTCTCAGGTGGACATACAAGGTTTCTGCATGAACCGTTAAGCCTCCAGAAGGCTGCGACACCGAGGCAGGTAATTTCTTTCCAGGCTGATGAAGCTATTATTACTGTTGTCAAGCTTCACTGCACTGTGATGCACTGACCTGTCACACACACACACACACACACACACACACACACACTCCCCTCAGTGACAGCAGGCATAATCATAGGTATGACACGGTGACGACGCCTTTAATCAGAGCTGTAAAAGAAATGGAGTTCCTTTTTTTTTTTATAAATGACAGTGGGAATCTCACCCTCCGCCCCCTCCGAGAGCCGGCAGTTCAATTCCCACCTGACACGACACCTTTGACCATATAGAATAAGGTACATAATCAGGTGGATGACACACTCTGTGGCAGGTGGAAACCACGCATCTGCAACAAAAGCTTTTCAGGGAGGGGAGAAAAGAATGCTATGTATTTAAGACCTTAAAATGAAGAGCCAGACTTTCAAATCTTAACACATGCAAAGGTGTTTACTTTGCAGAAAAAATTACACAAAAATCTAAAACTGCAGATATGTGTTTTTCTGTCCAGTGATTGAGGCTGATGGCTGCTGACAGGGGTGGCTGGCCAACAGAGGGCAATAGGGCGCCACCATCCTACAAAAAATAATAATACATTGAATTTATTATTATAAATATACAAATTTCACAGTTTTTCCTGCCTGTGAATATCATAGTCCAATCAGCTGCAGCGTTGAGCCTTGTTAGGTGGAGAACCGACCCTTTCGGTTCAAAACACACAGATCGCTCTCATGACTTTTATGCTAAGTCTTCCCGATCTCATCATAAGTACGCTGGTGTACTCACACACTCTTTGGATGGTCCGCTTTCTCCATTGTGGTAATGCCGAGTGCAGATGGGAGTCTTTCATTCACACAACGTGACTGATCGGCGACAGGGGGTCACAAACTGACAACGACTCTGTCACCCAATGACTGGTCTCCAAACTACGTTTTGTCAACAAAACACACGTGAAAGGTTACGTGGGAAACAAGAGTTGTTTATTATTATAAAGATAAAGCAAAGGGGTGAAAGACTGGATTAGCACACATCGGTAGCAAGGATTTACTGTGCTACAGAGAGAGTTGGAGGCGAGTAAAAAATGTTTTCTAGTGAAAAAGTAGCTGCTTGCTCTCATTGGCTGGATGTGGACGTGAGTCACCTGACAGCTCCAGATATTTAGCATGCTAGATAAATTTCTGGCATCAGCAGTGCGTCACCGATGCATCTGCGTCATTGAGTAGTTATCGCCGATCTGCAAATCGGACTTAAAATTGTGCAGCGTGAACTAGGCTTAAGTTGTTTTCCAACTTCGGCGTGTTCATGAGCTTTAAGTCGTAATGTGAAAAGAACATGGATGCTACAAAGAAGAGTCGTAGTAATCAGAATAGATTCATCGACAACTAAAGGAAGGCGTTAAGAACTTTGTATAACAAGTTGATACTGAGTTTAAATTCAATTACATGTTATTTATATTGTGCCAGTTCACAACAGAAGTTATCTCATTGCACTTTTAAAATGAGACATTATGTCACCACTTCATTTTGAAGTAGTGCTATTATTGTCAGTGATGGAATAAGTATTCAGATCCTTTACTTTATAAACGTAGCAATACAACGTTAGAAGTAAAAGTACTGCATTCAACTTCTAACTTAAACATGTAAACCAGTCAAAATGTAAAGCATCCAAAGAAAAAACCTCTTTGACTGTCGAACCGTTTGGTGGAGCTGCTAACTCAGACATCTGAAACATGATGAGGAGCTCAAAATACACTTTTTTTCTGCAAGAGGTCACAAACTGAAAAGGTTGAGAACCGAAGGTTTCATCTGAATTTTACTAACTTATTAAATGTGTTTTTTTCCTACTGAAAAGTAACTAGTAACAACAGCTGTCAGACATATGTAGTCGGGTCAAAATATTTCCCTTTGAGGTGTAGTGAAGTAAAAGGATTAAGTAGTAGAGAAAATGAAAATAAGTAAAGCACAAGTACAGTATTATTATTTGGTTTCCACCATTATTAATATACAACAGGACTTACAACACAGCTGTTGTAAATTTAGTATATTTTCATAAAGACTGAAGACTTGTGAGAGATATGGATGCAAATCAGTAGTGTCTTTCATTAGAAGTCTAAACCGTGATAACCTCTGCTTCCATGATTGGAGGTTATACTACTATAGTGCTACAGTACTGGTAAACTAACCCTTTAAACGCCCCCAAATAGCTGTATAAGGCCTCCTGTTCCACTCCATATGTAGGCAAGTTTCATTTGTTTAAAGTCACCCATGAGTAACGACAAGAGCTTCACACTGAAGTCCTGTTACCAAACATCAACAAACAAAAACATGACATTTAGCTGTAAATTTAGCAGCGCTAAATTGAACAATATTGGTGTAATTTATATTCACACTGGGCTGCACGTCTCATGCGACAAAAAATTATGTCAATATGTTTTTAAATGTTATTTTTTAATTATTTTTATTATTAAAAGTCAGATATGGGGTCTTTGGGGAAATATCAGAAATGCTCCTTTTCAAAGTAAACAAACTTGTAGATCTAGTTTCCAGGTACGTTTACATGCTTGTTAATGTGCTGCAGCTGAGCAGCTACTTAGCCAACTAACCTGCAAACTGATGTTAGCGGCGTACTTTTCCCAGGTGAACGTTTGGTTGCTCGTTCAACAAGCTACGGTGCAGGACAAGACGTGTGTTCATGTTAGTGAGATAAGATGGAGACTTTAGCAGGAAGCTAATGGCTGTGTTCGAAACGGGCTAAACTGCTGTCTCAGAAGGTGTGTAACAGGACGGCGAGGCATCGAGTGCTGTTCGAAACGGCTCGAACGATCTCTTCCTGTTTCCTGAGATGCCTTCAAGCTGCCCCAGTAACGGCCAGTTTTGAAGGCAGCTTCGATGGTGACTTGATGCTGACTATTACCCATAAAGCAGTGTGGCTGCGGCTGCCGGAGTTTTCGAAAACTGGTCAAGATGGCGGACAAACAAGCTGAATCTGTACACAAATTTAAATTTTTAAGTTTTTAATAGTTTTCTCCCTTCGATTTTTGAAAAGCTAGCGAGCACTGATCATATTAACTCGTGACTGTAACCAGCCAAGTTTGTTCAGTATGATTTCTGAGGCGTCTGTTAGCCGTTTGGCTTTTCAATAGCTAGTTAGCTGATGCTAAGGCTAGCGTCTTGTTTGACAGCCAGAAGAGACGCAAGATGGCGTGCTGACCTCACACGTTGGCGTTAAGTGCTGCCCTAGAAGGCTCTTCGAAACTGATGTAAACAGAGCTGCCTTCACTTGAAAGTGATGCCTTCGGAGGCAGCTGTGTGTGTTGTTGTTCAGTGTCTGTGGCTCTTGTGTCTCACCGTCTGCTCTGCACTGACATAATTGCTTTATGCAACGTTTGATTGGCTGATACCTAATGGTATTCCGCTGAATGATTGCAAAACTAGGGGGCGCCATCATGAAACAAAAAAAAAAAAATATATAAATTTATATAATATAAAAGAAAATGATTTTCAAGGCAACTTAATTCCCAAGTGCCATTTTTAGGCACTTCTATTTTACTTGAGTTTTTCCATTTTTTATACTACTTAATACTTCTACTTCACTACAGTTACTTGACCCATTGTTACATTAAACTACCACAAATATATGAAGTAGTTAAAATCAGCTCCACCTTTACTAACATTAAAGTACTATCCTGACAGTAACCACTCTGCATTATGAGTTCTTTTACTTTTAATACTTGTTGCTGATGTACTGGAATTTAAGTGAAGGCAGGACACATTTTTATTTTATGGTATTACTACTTTCACTAAAAATAGTAAGTAAAATACTTCTTCCGCTGTTTTATTTCAGTTGGACTTATTTCATTTGTTTGTTGATCGTGTGTGTTAGTTGTGTGTGAAATAACGCTGTCCATGCAGTCACACACGGTCCTTTTTATCGAACAAAGAGTCCCTATAACAATGACTGTTATTGCTGATTTCATTTTCAGTGTGTGGATATTTGTCATGAGTGAAAATAAAGCAGATAGAGGGAACCAAAAAGTTTCTTCACAGAAAAATCATCTTATTAGGTGTTTTGTAACTTAAAGTATTATCGTCTCTGCTTACATTTACTGTAAAAAGACCATTTGAGATATTCAAAAACACAAATGTCCATTATCTGGACGAGATTTAGATTATAACAAATGCTCAGACTCAATAAGCAGTTGTTGCTGGCTAAAATGTAAATAGAGCTGATTTTATTATTTGGATGCTGTTGGATGTTTTTCTGCTCCTTCCTGTTTTCTTTAGCCTGGACACTCTCACCCTGGTTAAGCAGAAGACAAAATAAAACACATGGTGCTCTGTGTGTCCTCTGCAGTCTGTCAGCGTGCAGTGGCAGCATCAGCCTGAAGATGGCAGCAGAGAACAGTGAATGAACCACTGAATGAGCCACATGTAATTTGTTTTATATTTCCAATTAAACCTTAAATAAAATAGTAAAAACATACATCAAAGAATGTGAAATAGTAGTTTATATTTCATGTATCTCATATTATATTTGTTTGTTTTAAAGTGGTCAAAAACAGGTGAAAACAACAACCACTGCCAGATAAAACCCCTAAATGGAATAATAATTTAAATATTTTCATGATCGGATTTATGTTTGCACCAGAATCTTCTAAAATATGAACAAAAAAAGTCATAAATCTATTATGCACAAATTATTTTATTTAAATAAAATCCTGCTATGCAGCATTTGTTCAATTAGTAATTATTATTATATTTAACACATAATTCACTTTGTATAACAATAGTTAATGGAAAGATTAATTGCAATTTTATTATTAACTCAAAAGCAGACACAAAATTCAGAATTAGATTAAAATCTATTGGAATAGTATACATAATTATATATTTAAATATATGTTTGTTGCTTGTAGAAATAATAAACACTGTATGTGTGTTTGTGTAAATACATTTGTATGTGCAACCTATTTTGACCTTGATATATTTGTATAGTGCAAATATGTGTATATATGTATGCATTTTAGTTTGCTATTGTGAATATGTTTTGGGGTTAAGATTACTAATTAGATTATTTATAGGTGTGTTTTTACAGTAGAGGCAATAAAGGAATATATATTTTACAGTATGAATACAATGTCACTGCTGAATGAGAGAACATGATTTTATAAATTCTGGTTCAGAAGACAGACCACCGGTGGCTGGTGGGAAGCAACCTGTTGTATAGTTCGTCCCCGTTTCGTCCTCCTCTTTCGTTTATTTTGTGTGTTTACAATCAGTCGGAGTAAACATCGCCACTGTTTGTTCCCTTTAAGTTTACAACAAACACAACGAAGCCTGCAGGCTGCTGCTGTCACTGTGTTTGTAGTTCAGACGTCCAATTATTACACAGCACCAACCTTCATCCAATTATTATCCAACACACACACACACACACACACACACACACACACAGAGTCTATTATCATCTCTCTTTATGTGACGGCACTGAACAACAAGAATTATACACCTTAATTAACCAGCCAACATGTCAGTGTATTTATAATAACCACTGACACAGAGAGAGAGACTCAGCTACTCCAACACACACTGTAACACTGTGCGTTTGTGTGCGCACTGTAAAAACAAACACTGTAAATCAAGCTGTTGAGAACAAAACACACTGTAAAACAGACTCTGAATGAGCGATTATTGATCACACTGCATATCTGTGAAATGACAGCTTAGGATTTAAGGCTTTGCTTTGTATTAGATTACATTAAGTTAATTCTTGACAAGAAAAAATTACCGCTAACTTTTTTCTGGATCTCTTCCACAGTGAATGTGTTTTGCCAAGTTTGAGTTTTTTCATGACAACTATGCAAACTCAACCTTCTGAGAAAGAAAGAAAAAGCTAATATGTAGAACTTAAATTACGATTTTTCTTCTCGAACTCGATAGATTTTGTTTGTTCATCAGTTTCCCTTCTCCAACACGATAATCAGAGTGAAAAGAAAAGGTTATTGACCCTTCGCTAAGCCCCGCCCCCCTTAGTTACTGCACTCCCTGGAGAAATATTGACAAATTTACACCTGGTATTAGAAATGCGATCTGATACAGATCTGATAGGCTACAGATCGCCTTGGAGATAAATAAATAAATAAATAAATAATGCAAATAGATATAAATAAATAGTTTTAATAATTCTAGCCTTTGATATATGTTGCTTAGCAACCATCATGCGCTATGTAGCCAACCGGCAGCCTGGTGGGACTATTTTTTGTATTCATAAATACATGTCTGTTGATGAAATAAAGTCAAATTGTAGTGCGTCTGTTAGCCTCCTGTCTTTTTGCCATACTTGGTAACCGTTTTATAATATAATAGCTCACGACAGACCATGATATACGCTTATATAACAGTTAAGAGGGTTGGCGAACAACGCCCCTTAACTGTGATATAATAAGTGTATACCACGTTCCGTTGTGAGCTATTCATAGTTTTCATGCGCAGTGACCTGGAGGGCATTTGGATCACCTTTCAACTTAAGAAATAGAAAGATGTGAACACAAACTGCCAGTGTTGGGCATATCCAATCCATAAAACGTTACAGCATCCGCTGCCGCATTTCTACTGTTACAAACCGCCAGGTCCTTGCTGACACTCGACTGCGGTTTGTTTACTTTTACCTTCTGGGGAATCCCTCGCCCAACACAGCCCAGGCTTGTCTCCTCCTCGATTATTGCATCCGAAAGCACAACAACCATCCAGCATTTCCAGCAACTCAAAGTATCAGTGTATCACTTGCTTATTGGTTGGCAGGCAGCGGAAAACAACATATTTTATATAAGTTTATCTTGGAATGTGACGTCATGTGAAAGCTATGAATTACTTAAAGCCCCCCTCCAGCCAGTTTTAGCTGCCATTTTTGGGTAACGTTCTTTCTCAGAGAATGGGGGTGTGGTTAATAGTCGGAAGTAATCAATTACCATGGCAACCAAAAACTGACCGGCTGGAGTGTTCGCTAACGAACTTTACACTGTAAAGTTTAGTCCACTTCACTGTCTGGCAGGAGTAGCTATTACTTACCCATGATAGAAACTAATGTGCGCCTATCAGCTGTTATCAATCATACAGTCTATGGTCCCGCACGCACTGCACACAATAACTCCCACTACGTTTTATGGTGCGCTTACTCTACCGTGCTATTTTGTCTACAGTTAGAATACAACCGTATACTTGATCTTCTGCATGCAAAGTTGACTTGTTGTGAACTTTACTAAGAGGATAAATAATAAACTGGAGAGATAAAAACGGAATCTGAGTTATTTCTGTTTATGTAGGCTATAAGAAACATTGTATGTACATCACCACTACTTATATCACTGGCTCTACATGAAAATACACACAGACCATTCTTTTAACTGAGTACAGCAATGCTGAGAACAATAAAAGTCACACCTCAAGCGTTGGCTGAGACATATTTGTTTACCAGATTAAATCTCTCCTTTAGAGAATTAAAAAAAAATTTTTACAAACAGACAAATGTGACTGAGTATGTCTTTGGCTGAGGATAATATTAATTGTAGGACTGATCTGGCTTTGCCTTCATTAATAAAGATCTTGAGCTGAAAACCGAGAACAAAGACTGATGTGTATGCTGGGGAAAGGAAAAACATGTTTATAGAATACAACACACCATCACAGGAACACTCTCAGCTCCCATCGTGGCTGAAATGCAGAACTGCTGAGAGAAACCTGTGGAAAAGGCAGATCATGCAGTTCATAGAACATTTGTAAGACCAAATTCTTTATGTATTGTGAGCCAACGCTGCCACCATGTGACTAAAAAGTGGCATTAGCTTTTGTTTGCACAAAATATCCTTGTACATTAAATACTAGTTTCTGTTAATAAGGTACACCAAGCTAAAACTGTTGCAGTCCAGTAAAACAGCCCTGCAATAAATTACATCTTCATGAAGCTTGTAATGTTTTTTGTAATTTGTAAAATGTCTTCATGTGTTTTTACTCTTAATCTCCAAAATGTCCGTTTCAAAACAGAATCTTTCTTCTACAGAATTAGAAGACTGGACTATTAATCATTTTTAATCACAAACCGTATAAGGTATGTAGTTGATTTTATTAAAGATAAGTTGAAAAATTGTTAAAAACCTGTTATTTATTAGACTTCATAGTGGTGAGGGTCCAAAGCTTGGAGTGATTGTTTAAACACATCAGCTAAAGCACAGGTATGTGTAAGATGGTTTTAAACAAGATTTTAGCCTTTTTTTTATATGAATGTAACAGGAATATTTGAAAATATAGAACCCAGTCACCTGCATGCCTTCAACGGCGGGAGGGGAATGTGTTTCTAAGTCAAGCAAGGTATGATAATTGTTACATTTGCTTATCTTTCGTGAAATGTTTCTTGTTTTTGTATCTTACTGTGTTTCTGTTTGTCTTGTTTTAGATAGACGTTATTAGGAGAGCCAACCACTGTTTTTTCCCACCGGTTAGTTTTATTGTGCTCACACTAGAATGAATGGCCCATATTTTGTGTTTCTGGCTGTGTTAAAGGGGGAAACTGAAAGACAGAGTAACCATTTTGCATGGGTGTTTTGTGTAATTAGTGTGCGGCATGCAGATATAGATATAGTGGTTTAATTGGTTTGAGTGTGTGGTTTATTTCCTTATTTGTCTACCAGTTTGTTTATAATTTGTCGGCGTTCAATTCTACATTAGTTTCCCTGGTAATGCAGTCTAGTCCTGAATTGTGTTTTTTGTTTTGTTTTGTTTTGATGTAACATAAATAAAATTTACATTCCTATACTGATATAGTAGCCTCTGGTCTAGTTTGTTCTGGCACTTGTGTATGAAGTAGCGTTTGGTTTATACAAATATAACTTTATACACCGAAACACACATGAACACAGGAAGAACATTCAAACTCCACACAGAGCCCATAGCTCGATTCAAACCTGCCTCACGAATTGAAATGAATTAATTACTAGGATGTCATACTCACTCACAGACAGACCTCATGTTAATTAATAAATGTTTTTACTTCGTCAACTAACATTAGTTCGCTAGTGTGAATAAATCATTTGAGTGCACAACCGTTTAGTAACGCTGATGGCATCGCTCCTCAGCTTCAGACTTCTGATACTATTTCATCTGCCGATGCATCGGTGAAACGGCCATCAGGTGAAAGTGCAAGGCGTTTTCTGTCATCTGTCCTCCAACGCCGCATGCACAAATGCCATAATGAAAATGAACAGCACACTAAACCAAGAGGAGGAAACTACTAAAATAAACTGAAGACCCTCTGTTAGCCAACTTTCTGCAATAACTATGCTAGCTAACTACACCTGGCTAACTACAACTTAGTTAACTTAGCTAACTAAACTAGACAAACCAACAATCAGACACAGAGAGACATGCCTACTGTAAGTTCTAAGTAAATTACATGATAAATTGGTTAGCTAGCTCACAACTATGTTGCCGAGGCACAAAATTAAGTCATTTGTCCAAAAAATATTTGCTGAACTATGTGGGTAATCAACATTGTAAGGAAATGACTCAGAAAAATATGAAATATCATAGAAATGTCAAATGCTTTAAATATTCATACACTATACATCCGGAACATTCCACAGTGCATCTTTTGAATTTGCATCTGGGGTGAATGTAAACAGCAGCAACCAGATGATAATAAGAAAGTTTCATCCTCAAAATAAACAGTCTGACATCTGGGAAAAAGAGTCCACCTTGACTGCGTTTGTGCACCGAGCATCATCGATGTAAAACAGAGTCCACCTCCACTCATCTTGCTGGAGTCTTGCGCTGACGGCTCGGAACATGGACCACCTGCCGAGTGCTTGATCCGGGATGTTGATTGGCGTTTACCGAGGCTCCCGCTAGCGGTTGCTCTAAAGTGACATCAGAATAACATTCAAAAAATCTGACCTGTATCTGATTTGGACTAAATATGGAAGTGAATACTTACGTTCGAACAGTGTTGGGCAAGCTACTTGGAAAATGTAGTGAGCTAAGCTACTAGCTATTCTACATTAAATGAAGCTTCACTAAAACAAAAGCTACCCCCCAGTGAAATGTAGCAAGCTGAGCTACAGCAACGTGGAAAAAGTAGCTTAGTTACATCTAAGCTACTTTAAATTTGTTATATTTTACAGTTAGGTCATATAAATATACACACACACACACACACACACAGTATAGGCCTAATTTATGTTGAACCAACTTCATTCCACAGTAGAAAAAGAAGAAAGACTAAAAACCTGCTCCAAACAGTGTGTGTGCGAGAGAGAGAGCTAAATCATACAGACACACAGAAACTCTACTTAGTGCCATATCATTACAACTAAGTGTATTTCCTCATTATCACATTGTCATGTGTATACATGTATATGTGTATGTCATGTTATACTGTTTCTTATTTTAATAATTGTTCCTTTGAAAAATTCTACTGCTTGTCAAAAAGCAAGACATATTTTTAATGTAACAAAGGGCTACATTGTGTTTTTGTTGTTTTTATTCCTCTTTCTTTAGTTTTTATAATGTCATTTAATTGTTTGTTAATTATATTTTTTTCATTGTTTACTGTATATGTGAATTTGTGCTCTGGCAACATTGCAACCTAAACATTCATGGCAATAGGTCTGACAGAGAGAGAGAGAGAGAGAGAGAGAGAGAAATGTCTCATCTCATCTAATGGAAACAAGTTTCTGCCTCTACATATCAAAGTTTCCTCCTCACTAGAGGAAGAGGTGTCCAGGCTGGACCCTGATCCTTCTATTCTATCACAATAGAAAGTAAACTCAGTCTTTATTCCCCTGCAGCCCAAGGATCGGTACGTGATGTCACCGTCACAGGAAGCGCTTCTGTCGGCTGCACATACAGGGCCGTGTGTGGCAGTGGTGTCACTCACTGATCCAGAAATGCTTGGGAAAATGTAGCGTGTGTGGAAGCTACTGCGCTACTCAGTCAATAAAAGAGCTTTGTTACTGAAAAGCTATTTGATTCAGAAAATAGCGACGCTACCACCAAGCTAATGAGAAATATAGTTAAACTAGTACTGCAACACTGCGTTGGAAGTAGAAATAATAATAATAATAATAATAATAAATAATAAAATAGCCTACGGCTGGGGTCGGCGAATAAGTTTTGCATTGCAGCAGTTTTTTTTATCCATTAGATGGTGGGTGAGAATATGAGACATAATATTTGAACTGAACAGTGTTCATTTAGTTCAGTTGAAAGTTGGTTGTCCCCTAGAAGCCTGTGTGTTCAATCCCCACATTGGGAGATTTATTTTTCAACAATTTGATTATGAAGCGACTGTTTCACTTGCTCACAATAAAGCATGCTGCAGTGATTTTGTTTCATTGTTCGATCCACATCCATCAACCTACAGAAGCCTTTTTCATTTCCCCAGTATCTCCAGGCAGAGGACATTTAGGGGAATCACGTTTTCTGACGGCTCTTTCAGAGGTGTGTCAAGCCGGCAGCAGACTCTCTTTTAATGTTGTTCAATAAATTATTACTGCAGAAAACTTTGTTGTGCTTTTATTTTGTAAAAAAACCGTGTCCCCCAAACAGTTTTTTTCTGACACCAGAATCTTTTTTTCAGTTCATTGCAATGGGATGATTTTTTCCCGGTTGCCGAGAGTTGAAAAATGTTCAACTTTGGGAAAAACGCTGCGCTTGTCACTGTCACTTTTTACCCAGCTGTCCAATCACAGTAGAGGAGGGGAGGGACAAATACCACACCGTAGCAACAGTTAATACCCTTGAACCAGGCTTTATCCTCTTGGACCAAACGGTGGTACTCGCCACTCGATGTTTCCACAAAATCTCATGAACCCCGAGTCCGTCCTTTCACAACCTGCTTCAGCCCTCCCTTCATACAGTGCAAGGACTCTACTCTTTGTTGACATTTTTACATCAAGTAAAGTCTCGTAGAACTACTTGCAACCCGGATTTTATGTATCATAGCAACCAAAGCAGGAGGAAAAAAACGTTGCGCCTCAAAAACACCCGCTAGCACTCCCTGCAGGGCGTTTTCAGAAGAGCAGTTGGTGGCCACGGGCCCTAAAGAGGAAGTGATTATGTGAGTAACTGTTGCTGTCATGACTGAGATTATAGCACCGCCATCAAAGTATTTATTTATTTGGATTTATTGCTATCCAAGCACCATAATCTGGACGAATATTATTGCTGGCTAGCAGTTTTGGTGAGGTTTCATAGTCACAGAGAGAAGTAACGTGTTTCCTATGTCAATTTTGTAAAATGCCTTTTTAAACTTCATCTATTATATGGTTTATAAAGGAACGTAGTGCAGAAACAGTGTTTCACACTTTTGGCTTACATGTTATCTGTCAGTGGCCAAGTCACATTAACATATGGTTTTACATAAACATTTACGTAAACATAATTTCTTAATATATCTGCCTAAAAAAAAACGATTTTATAGCATTATTTGATGTTATTCTTAACAGCAGTTGTGCTTTTTCTTGCTAAAAAATAAAATATACTGTTTTCTGGAAAAAAGTTGATGTTTTTTACCCAGAAATTGACCACATTTTAGAGCTGTAATTGCAGTACCGTAGAATCGCGATATTTTTGGTTATGGTTATCATACCGTGAAAACGTCATACCGTGCCTTGTCACACACAGCACACTGTTGTAAAGACGTAAACATGGAGGCCACAAAGGTAGTAGTAGTTTGTAAGCAAATGGCGGGGAGAAAGAGACAACCTCAATCGCTGCCATCCTCCATGTTTGCGGCTCCCGCTAGCCCATAATTGTGACGACAGTCGCTCCAGAGTGATGTCAGAGTCGCATGAGTCTGTCCAGACTCAGGCCCCATCGACACTGCAACGTTTTCGTTTTAAAACGCACACCTTTTGCTACATTGCAGCTCCCGTACAGACTAAAACTCCAGCGTAGCGTTTTCATGTGGACAGGGAAAAACAGAGGACTTTAAAAACGATGACGCAAACTAAAGACGCTGCTAAATGTGTTATTTTCATCTGCTGATTTCTGAAAGCAGGACTTGCAGCTCTGCAGTGTGACGATTTTCTTTTTACTTTTGGTTTTTCTTCACAAACGTGGTGGGACTGGTAGCCTTTTATGGGCAATTGTTGCTGACAATCAAATCTCAAGAACACACACCTTCATGAACAGGTGACATTTATCAGGCTGAAACTAGCGTCTTACAACAAGTTTGTGCAGTTACGAGGGTTTGCTAATACTGACTTGAAACATTCATACAAATAAACCTCAAAGAAAAATTTAGAAGAAGAATTTAGAAATTTAGGGAGAATTTAGGATTCAAACACAAAAATGCCATGTGTCATTACAAACAAGGCTTTCTCTTTAGTCTAAATCTTATGTCAAAACAAAAGCATACAGTAGCTCTGTTAACTTACACTCACCTAAAGGCTTATTAGGAACACCATACTAATACTGTGTTTGACCCCCTTTCGCCTTCAGAACTGCCTTAATTCTACGTGGCATTGATTCAACAAGGTGCTGAAAGCATTCTTTAGAAATGTTGGCCCATATTGATGGATAGCATCTTGCAGTTGATGGAGATTTGTGGGATGCACATCCAGGGCACGAAGCTCCCGTTCCACCACATCCCAAAGATGCTCTATTGGGTTGAGATCTGGTGACTGTGGGGGCCATTTTAGTACAGTGAACTCATTGTCATGTTCAAGAAACCAATTTGAAATGATTGGAGCTTTGTGACACGGTGCATTATCCTGCTGGAAGTAGCCATCAGATGGGTACATGGTGGCCATAAAGGGATGGACATGGTCAGAAACAATGCTCAGGTAGGCCGTGGCATTTAAACCATGCCCAATTGGCACTAAGGGGCCTAAAGTGTGCCAAGAAAACATCCCCCACACCATTACACCACCACCAGCAGCCTGCACAGTGGTAACAAGGCATGATGGATCCATGTTCTCATTCTGTTTACGCCAAATTCTGACTCTACCATCTGAATGTCTCAACAGAAATCGAGACTCATCAGATCAGGCAACATTTTTCCAGTCTTCAACTGTGAGCCCGTCTGGCACCAACAACCATGCCACGCTAAAAATTGCTTAAATCACCTTTCTTTCCCATTCTGACATTCAGTTTGGAGTTCAGGAGATTGTCTTGACCAGGACCACAACCCTAAATGCATTGAAGCAACTGCCATGTGATTGGTTGATTAGATAATTGCATTAATGAGAAATTGAACAGGTGTTCCTAATAATCCTTTAGGTGAGTGTATGTTCATATGTAAAGCTGCTCAAATGTGCCATACAATATATAGTTGTATTTAGTCATTTATATACTAATATGGACAGAAAACCAGTGAAACATGTTTCTGCTTTTGAAGTGAGCATCTAGTGGTCATCAGTAGTGTCGCAATTTCAGGCACTGGTCTAAATGTTTGGCCACGTTAGCGGGAAAACACACTCCCTAAAAACAAAAGCGCACACTGAAACATTGCAAACACACTTATAAGACGTAAAAACCCCACCACCACGGTTCTACAAATAAACATGCACTCACAGTGCTGTTGTCACGGTAACAAGGGAAGTACATGCACACACTCCTGTTAACAAAGCTGAGAGGACGAGTGTGTTTCTGTGCATATAGGTCAGAGAATATTAGAGTGGGTTTTAACAGTTTAGCTAACACACACATTCACACACACACACACACACACACACACATTTTCAAGGTTGGTGAATCATACCTTCATGTGTATCTCAATTAAAAAAACGACTACATGTAAATAAATATATAGTTTTATGTAAATAAGCACAACAGCAGTGCTCACATACATATTCATCAACAAACAACAACAACAACACTGACTCAACAAGCAGTTTGGTGTATTATTTGCAACTGTATGTGATGCATTCACGAAAAACTTTTCTTCAAGCAAAAATCTGACTATTAAGAGTATTTCACGTCCCTCTTTTCCTGTCCAAGCCTAGGACAGAGAGGTCTAACTCAAAAGCTTAAAGTAAAAACAGTTAAAAACAGAAAGGCAAGATAGAAAAACAACAACATCAACTTTCTGTATTTTTAAACTTGGGTCCTACTCTCACAAATTTTGAAAATGACTAGTAGGTACAAAAAGTTTTAGAATCTGTTTAGTAGATGGTCTCAGACGGCAGCCATGAACGAGGTACTTCCTGTGACACGTTTTTTTTTTCATATATAATTCCCTTGTATTTGTATAACATTGTGTTGAAAATAAAGCTTTTTCTTTAAATCACGGGCTTCTGTCAACTACAATGTTCACAAATGTGTAGTACAAATTGGGCGGGAATAAGTATGCGCATGTGCAGAAGAGACCATACAGAAAGGTGGTGGGGCTACAGCCAACCATTACAGACTCGTGAGCCAGGGGCATGGCGTTATTGGGAACTATCGGGGTGGGATTTGTGCTACTAAACATGAATAGACGTTTTCAGACCAAACAGTTCTGGGCCAATAGGAACATGAAGTGACGAAGCCGGTCGGCGGCTGTTGGCATAGCAGCGTCACTTCCACGAAACATACAACAACAGATGTTAACAAGTTGGAGGACATGGTACACAAAAGGTAACTAACATTAGGGATGAGCTAGTACAGCATTATCTGTATCTGTATCTGTACTCGGACTGGGCGGAGCCTAACCCGGAAATGGGTCGGGTTGTCTTGAAATGGGCGGGGCTTTAACCGGTATGTTATTTTAAGCATGCCATTGATATGGGTTGATCAGAAATTGTTATATTCATTACTGATTAGAAAACTATTTACATGAAAGCATCAGCATTGAGCTTCAGGATCAATGGTTTTGATCACGATAACAAACGAACTATATACAGAACAAGTTTTGCAACAATGAATACAACACATGCGGTTGCAATTATGAAATAAAATGTAATGAACGAGAGTTTTCATACTCAACATAACTTTTTTTTAACTTTAAATGTTTTTTATGATCAGTGTGATCAGTATTTTTTTTATTTCCACACCAGGGGTGTGTGTGTGTGTGTGTGTGTGTGTGTGTGTGTGTGTGTGTGTAAGAGATAGACAGAGAGAGAGAAAGAGAGAGAGAGAGAGGGGGTCGGGGGGGAGAGTGTTTGTGTAGCTTAATTTAATAATAATTAATATTATTTGAAATAATTTATTTATACCACAACTACCTTTATTTTTTTTTATAAAATACAGCAAGAAAGTGTCAGACACTCAGTGCGTAAAGTCAAAAAAACTGGTTAGAGCCAGGTGACGGTTTAAAAAAGAAAAAACAATCTCCGACAGGCAGAGACGCAACGCGAGTCTCATTCTACCAAGCACCAAGACTGAACAAACCCCACGTTTACCAGAACTCTACTGGTTAATAAGTAAGTAGTACTACAAGCCGAAGTAAAAAACAAACCTGAAGAAACCCTAAACATTAACAGAAAATACCCGCTGCGACTAGCCTATCACAGAATGCAGATACAGTCAGCTTGTCAGGACCGGGGCCAGAAACTCAGACACAGACCAGAGTATGAGCAGGGAAAGGATTTATTGAACACAAGGGAGAGACAGGTGTGGCTTGGGGATGGGTGGTTGTTCCAAGGGGCATGTGGTCCTAGTTCCAGAGCACAGATATTGACTCTTATTACTTGTATAATACTCGTACTCGGCAAAAGTGCTTTATCCGTACTATACTCGTTTCAGCCGAGTATCCGGCTCAACTCTAACTAACATTATTTTATTTTAGCTTTATGCCAGGTGAGCAAAATATTTTGGGGCATTTAAAAATCTTAAAGGTCCTCTCGTGCTGGGAGACCTACTCTGAAGTAGGGGCTAAAAAAGTCCCTCAAAACGGCTGTGACAACCTGCACCTTTCAGTTGCACCACCTGTGAGCGACGCCCATTCATGTAGCCGTGCATACTCTTTGTGGGAGGTTTCCTATTCGTTCAGCACCAGAGTCCGCCCAGTTCAGGAAGTGCTAAAATGTTTGGTGTGTGTCTGGGAGCGAGGGTCATAGTTATAGTAAGGGGACCAGAATCCATTACAGCCAGGCCGGTCATCCCCTTCCCCTCTGCTTTGAGGAACGGAGCAACCTCTCATTATTTGATGGGCAGTTTTTTTCTTTCTTGCTTCTGAGGAATTGAACTGAACTGTGTTTGAATTGCAATGAACTGAACTTCTTCTGAATAGAACTGAACTGAACCCTAAGTGGAAATTTAAGTTGTGCTTTTTTTGTCAATACACATTTGCCTTGATTGCATATCATTATCGAGTTGTGGTTTTTCATTATTATGCATTTTCTTGCATTCAACGAGGGTCCATAACGTTGTGTATGTATCCTTGTGTGTTCTTTGGTGGGTTATTATAATATTCTGAGATACAATCTAAAATATGTAATGTGTCAGGAGAGAAACCTGTCTGGCATCCCAAAATAACCTGTAGCCAAACTGTCTCACGGCGTTCTAACAACTAACATCTTTCCTAGTTCTTACAGTGTGGACACAAAAAAAAGAGGGCTGTTCCTTCAACTATTTGTAGAACTTTAAAAAAGTTCCCTGTGTGTGAAAACTCCTAATCACTGATCTAACACAAGACTAACGGCATCATGTTCAACTTGTGTGCTTTCATACACACAGTAAGCACTCGGGTCAGCAGTGTTAGCAAAGGTAATTTGCCAAAATGTTTAATGGCGTTAAAAGAAATTTGCACTTTTCAAATACTCCAAAAAGCAAAAAAATAACCAAAAGGCACGACTAACACATTTATGATGTTTTCATTTTGCGTTTCTATCTCTGTAGGCAGGGTTGTGGAGTCACGGATTACATATAACGGCGTTACGTAATCAGGATACAAAAATAAAGTAACTGTATTCCGTTACAGTACAGAAAATAAAGACGTAATCAGATTACAGGTACATTTTATAAACAGGGATTACACATAGGGATTACTTTAAGCAGGAACGGAGTGCTATTGGCTATTTACGTTTATGTTTCCAGTAAGAACACAAAACTAGGGAGGGATTTGTCGCAGATATTGATTGGCGTGTAGTCAGTAGCTGAATGTGGTTACAGGCATAACCACATTCAACTACTGACTACACCTTATCATGCAGACTGACTCCAGCTCCTAGTGACTGAACACGGCAGCGGGAGCCAGGAACGAGCACAGACTCTGAGACCGCTGGAGGCCAGTTTGACCTCTGGGGATACAGTACAAAGGTGGTTTTCTCGTCGGTTTGGCTCTCGTTACTCCGGGGCTGAGTCAGCTACTGAGGCTGTGTTCAGTCCTGTTCATGTCGTGTTCACTGGGAGTCTGCTCAGCGCAGTTTTCTTGCCTGCTGCTCTTTTCACACTGTGTGTTGAAGGCTTCGTTTTAGCTGTGGAGTGATACATCTTACCTCTACAAGATCTTTGTTGAGAGTTGCACATGTGCAGTTCCTAGTTAAGGACTACTAGCCAATCAGAAGCCGAGAAGGGCGGGTCAGTGAGAAGCCGGTAAACAGCTTCGGTTCTGCTGTACATGTTCCCCTTACCAGCTTAGCAACATGGACTGGAGCGAGAGTTTCAGTGGTGAGTTATTTATTTGTAACAATTTGTAAATGTTTCACCCATAAAGTTTTAACTGAGCTCTGTCTCTACATCACAGTAACATCTTTATGTCCACTGACTGCCTGGAGGGTAGCTGGTGTTTGGAAGGGAGAGGAGAGCTGTGTGCTGCAGCTCACTGTTTTGCCACCACTGTTTTTGAGGGCGTGTCGGACTATCCGCGCATTTTGCTGAAAGCAAACCTATTACATGCACAAAAAAGGTATATAACTCAATAAAGGAGATGGAAAAAGCCAAAAAGCATAATATGACCTCTTTAACTGGTCACACACTCACTTTTAGTTTCATTTAATCATTCTTTTAAGGGGAAATTTCCATTTACTCATTTTGCAGTTGTTTTTATCCAAAGCGATTTACTTTTGAGGAACAACATACAAGCATCAACAGAGCATCAAATACAGCAAAAGATCTACAACTGACAATACATACTAGTAAAAGTTAATATATTGCATAAATGGGGTAAATACCCAGGGAAAGCAGTAAGAGTTAACAAAAAGTGCAATCAATACAGGATAAATGAAAGGAGATGAAGAAGCAAATGTAAATGCTCTGTACTTGTATAGCGCCTTTGTAGTCTTTTCAACCACTCAAAGCGATTTTACACTACATCTGCATTCACCATTCACTCACATTCATACACTGGTGGAACAGCAATTCGGGGTTCAGTATCTTGCCCAAGGACACTTCGACATGCAGCCTGGGGGAGCCGGGATTGAACCGCCGCCCCAGCAGAGCACAGGAAGTGCATGTTAGAGGTTAGGAGTTGGAGGTGTTATAAGAGGAAGTTCTCGGAAGAGATGAGTTTTCAAGAGCTTCTTGAAGTTAGAGAGGGACGCCCCTGCACTGATGGCGTGTGGTAGCTCGTTCCACCATCGTGGTGTCACAGATGAGAATAGCCAGGACTGAGATCGCTTTGTGTGAAGGGATGGCAGAGCCAGGCGGCGTTCGTTGGAGGAGCGTAGCGGCCGAGAAGGAACATAAGTTTGTATTATGGAGTTTAGGTAGATGGGTGCAGACCCAGTAGTCACTCTGTATGCAGCATTAGTGACTTGAATTTGATTCTGAAGGCCACGGGGAGCCAGTGGAGGTAATAGAGTGACATGAGTCCTTGGGCTGATCAAAAACTGCTGCGTTCTGAGAAATTTGCAGCTGTAAGACCTACTAGGAGGGTGTTGCAATAGTCGAGTCGAGAGGTAACCATGGCCTGTACCAGTAGCTGGGTGGCTTACTGAGTGAGGTAGGGCCTGATTTTTCTTATGTTGTAAAGACCAGGGGAATATTAGAAACAGCTAGTGGTTGACTGAAAAAGAATTCATCAAAATCAGAGGAGCCAAAAGGTATTCAGTTTACTCACTTAACTAAATTAAATATTAAAGATTTAGGAGTGAAGTCGTATTTCTGATTAAACTTAAACTGATGTACATCCTTTTCTGCTGAGGAGACTTTTACAAAACACCTTTAGGTAACATCAGATAACTCTGTTTGTCTCAGTTCATGAAAAGATGATCAAACATATTAACACAATTATCCCCATTTTATGAATGTTTGCGGTAAGATGTCATATTTAATGTGGAGAACGTTCAAACTGATTCATTTGTTGTCATAGAAACCAGAGTAAAAATAGCATAAGGTAGGTTAATAATTGTGTGTCTTATTTTTATGATATTTATCTGTCACAGGTCATGTTTCATTTCAAAACAGACGTGTGTTTTGAAATGGAGGGGAAATTAAACTTTAAATAACTACATGACGCTGCGCTTGTTAATAAGCTCTGTGAAATGTATTTAACCTGTGAGTTAACCTCTGGAAGATGTGATGGTATATAAGGAGGTGGGTAATGATCATTTACATAATAAGTAACTATTATGTGTTTTCTAAATACAAATGTATAACATCCATGATTAATGGTTGCTTACAGGATTGATAGATTGGCTGCTGTGACCTCTAGACTTTGACTTCTTTAGTAGCGTTGTGCTTGTGGAGGTGGAAAGTAATCAAAGAGTATATAGAAATTTTCCCCACTCTACTTCGATCTTTTCCCCAGTATTTTTATCTAACCTCTATGCTCTCAGGCACATCACGCTCATTTCCATATTATGCGGATAATACAGTTATATGTATATATCGTTTGCGTTTAATTATCTAATTCTTATGACTTTTGCATGCAGCAGTGGAGTCGTACGTTTTGTTTTTACTGTTGAATAAAGACAAAACAGAAGTGACTTTTTGTCAAGACTAAAGACAAAGTTGTAAAGTTTCTTGATATCAATCTCAGTTTCCACCAACACATTCTCACCCCCAACTTGTTACATATGGACACTTGGTCAAGTCCCCTTGACTGTTGTTTTTGCACATGTAGGTCTCCGTGGTCAAGTCACCAATAATAAATATGCAACAGCTGGTTAGACTTTCAAAATAAAAGTAGTGGTTAATTTTGTGAAATGTCACAGTCTGGTTTAAGCACCAAAACCACTTGGTTAGGTTAAGGAAAACATCACGGTTTGGGTTAAAATAACTATTTTACTTGATTTAACGTACGTAACATAACTGAAAACATCAATGTTGACTTTATGTTTCACATGGGAGATGAACACCAGTCTCCTGGTCACCACCAGTCCACCCCAACCACCTCCTCACTCTGACTCTTCTGTAACTTCTATCATACACCTACTTTTAAAATGGTGCTAAAGGGCTTCCCCCACTGCATTGAACTGTGAGCCAGTGTGTTACAAACTGACACTAAAGCCCCACACATGCTTTTTAACAATGCGTAAGCATAGACAGGCGTCGGCAACGCAAAGAGCATTGTTTTTGACACCGGATTATCTATAATTTGCACAACGTAAACAAACCAAGATAGCAACACTCAAGGAGGTTATGATTTTAATGAGACATCATAATCTCGTTAATTGCGGACTAGTTCCAGGAGTTTCATTCTAAACATTCTGCCATAAATCTCCTTTTTTAAGTCTGCTGCTGACCTTCTTCTTCTATCGTGTTAAATGGCGGCTAGCAAACGGACTGCATACTGCCACCACCTGGGCTGGAGTGTGGAACAGTAGATTGCTGTTGACCTCCCTGTCAGATCGACATACTGCCCCAACGTTCACATCGGACGTGTAGCGTTAATTTCTGGAGACGTCCACAAGCTACTCTCCAAAGGAACGCAGGATATACGTGGCAGCCATCTTACGTACGCGAACGCGTAGTTAAAAGTAGTGTTGTAGTACTCAAGTACTCAACTTAAGACCACTTTTTGATGGTCTTAGTCTCGTCTCGGACTCGACCGCATTTGTACTCTGTCTTGTCTCGGTCTCAGACATTGAGGACTCAGGATTTTATTTCAAGAGCAGTCAAGACCATAACTTTGGGAATATCAAATTGCTTTTGCATTCTCTGATTTATTTGTTAACATCCTAACTTTGATTGGATGTAAAATGTGTTGTTCCAGTTGGTAAACATGGAAAAGGAGCGTTGAATAAAGATGCTTATGTTGATTTCAGCTTTTAGTGTTTGAATGTAGGTGTTTGAATGGGAATCTGGATCTTTCAGATCAGTCTGAGAAGTATCTATGATCTTGTTCCACATTTTATTGTGTGTCACGTAATGTGGGGAGGTCTTGGTCTTGACTCAGTCTCGCTCCCCCCTCGGTCTTGGTCTCGCCTTGGTCTCAGCCCCTAAAAGACTTGGTCTTGACTCGGTCTTCATAAACTCTGGTCTTGGTCTTGGTCTTGATTTGGTCTTGGTTTGGGCTGTCTTGACTACAACACTAGTTAACAGGAAGTATATCCGGGACTTAAGGGTTCTTGACCATGTGTCTATATGTGATGCCCTGGGAGTCAGAACGGTTTGCAAACTCTGTTACTGCTATGAGCATTGGTTAATTGAGCCTGAGATTTAAGAAACGACTGCTTCGCTGTAATTATCGTGCATATGACCTCCTGGATCATATATAATTGTGAAACAACACACCACAATTGTAGTCCCTGGGATTGTTTTCAGGCAGGGCCGTTTACTGTCTGCTTACTCGTTTCGTGTTCCGTCACAGACCCGAATTGATCTTCTGTTGACATAACCTCACTCTTTCCCAAACTGTAGTTGCCGTGCACAGATTAATAAAACATTTGCCATAAAGGTAAAAACAAAACGTTGCAATTGAGCATATTACTAAATTTTGTGTCAGTAGAGTTGAGCACATTGATTTTCCACTGTGTATGTGCTATTAAAATAAAGCATGTCTTGTTTGGCCTTACTTGTAACTCTTGACTGTAGTCCCCGATGGTAGAGGAAAGGACATGGGGTCATTCAGATCTAAAAGGATCATCTTCCTTGGAGCAGGACTGTGGTCATGACATTTAATGGAAGTCTATAGTTAGATAGCTAGATATAGTTACAAGTGCAGGAATAGATAGATAACAATTTACATTTATTGTTAAATAAATAATGCTTTGAAGAAAAATACAGCTGATTATGTTGTTGTATTTTGTGGGGGATTTGTGTGGTGCCAACAGGGCAATCAATCAATAAGTCTCTCAGTTTCTTTTTAAATGCTCATTTATCTGCTTTTATAATATACCCATACAGATTTTCCTGCATTTAGCTCATTTCGACCTATAATATTGGCTCACCAATTTCTCGGTCGGGCTGTAATAGATACTGTAGATAGACAGACAGATAGATAGATAACACACCAGTTCATGCATGAAAAGTAAACTTTATCTTTAGTCTCCTGCCTACTCAGGTGACTTCCAGCCCATCTGTCTCCTCTCCACAGGGAGACTGGGGGGAGGAGGAAGAGGAGGTAAATTAACAAGTTGCCACATGTTTCCAGGCTGTGAGGTGAAAGTGGCTCTGCTGCTTTTAATTACACCTGGACGTCACTCCCAAAGTCTCAATGTAACCAATGGTGAGAGAGAGGGAGGGGGAAAGAGAGAGAGAGAGAGATCACTTCCCTTTGCCTCATTAATCTGTTATTCTTAATGACTGACTCTTATGAAAAGGAAAAAAGAAATACATGAATCTGCTTTATTAGACTAAAACAATGAACTGTCCCGTCAGGATTTTGCAATGTCGCAATCTCAATTGTTAACACAAATTAATCACATCCCTGTGAATTTAGCGCGACTTGCAGTTTTGACCAATCATCACAAATTTGGCCCATCATTGCCGTTTCCCGCAAAATTGTCATACGCCAGCTTGACCCTTCCTTGCAAAACGCAGCAGTCCTTTATGATCCCAACTTCTCACATTTGCTGACAAAAAAAAAACAATATGCAGATCTTCGGGGGTAAACTGTTTTTGTAACACTTTGCCGCCGCAAAACATACGCAGAGAATGGCTAGTCAAGAATAATCAAGGTAGGTTAGTTTTTATATGCATGGTCAGGGTCTGGGCTAGGCCCTCGAAATCCTGAAAGCACAGTTTTCACAATTTCAACGCAAAAATAGCCCCAAAACATTGCAACTTTAATCGCAAGTTTTTTTTTAGAAAAGCTGCCACAAATTCAGGCATTTTAGACTTGCAACAGTTACTTAAACTTAAAATCCTGGAAGGACTGAATGTTGATAAAGAAATGTAATTTGTATTAGACAAGTAATCCAGATTACATATTTTTTATGAATAACAAGGAAATATCAATATTAAACACGTCTATATGCCATTTGTTTTTCTACAGTTTTTGGTAAAATAGCATCAACGTTGGATGGATTCACGCTTCCCTCAAGATGAATTGTAATAACGTTGGTGATCCTCTGACATTTCATCTAGCGCCAACCTCAGGTCGACATTTTAATGTGTCAAATACTTTGATTTACAACCTGCAGAACTAATGACATTCCAATCAGCCTCAGCAGTAAGCTGTGTTTACTGCTAATTAGCAACTTTTATCATGCTAACACACTGAACTAAGATGGCGAAAATGGTAAACGTTATACCTGCTAAACATCAGCATGTTAGCATTCTTTGCATATCAGTGTGAGCATGTTAGCATGCTGGTGTCAGCATATGGTCTTTGCACATCTTTCTCTTCCTTCTCATCTTACTCGATACGCTCTCCATTTTATCCTCGCTCTTTTTTTTTCATCTCTTCCTCACTCTTTCACTCTCTCTGGCATAATTGGTCTCAGTGTGTTTTTCTGGTCATATGCTTCATTAATTATCACAGCAATCAGATCGGGGACAATATGGCTTTATTTGTTCCTGCGGGAGAGCGGTGTGTGTGTGTGTGTGTGTGAAGACAGGTGATATTCACATGCATGTAGGATACAGCTGAGCACTTTTATGGCTCATTATAGGCTCTAACAAGGCTTCAGTAGCTGTATGTGTGGAGCCCGCTGGGAGCTGCTGTGAACACCTTCTCTCACAGGGCACCTGAAAATACACATCGAAAACACAAAAACACACACAACAGTAAAGAAAACTATTACAATGAGACAATCTGTGTACACGCTGGGTGTCACAAGCCTGCAAACAAAAGGAGTGTTTTGTTTTCTTTCCGTGACGCCTCAAACTCCTGATTCATCTCTCACTTTAAAGCTCATGTCCATACACTTACTTATTATAGCTTGCTACTAATATAAAACGTAACCTGTTAATTCATATACAGACTGTACCTGAAAGTACAGCTATCTGTGATGACACACACAGGATTTAAAGCCTAAGTTTTAAGTTTACTACTTCCTGCCATTATGGTCTGATTTGGCCAACAAAGAAGGAGCCTGGGAGGAGCTGTGATTTCTCAAAACTTGAGTGAATGCAAACATTGCCACAAAAGTGTGTGGACACCCAAACATTTCAGCCATATGTGAAGGTGTAACATGTGATCTTGGCACCATGTTCATTAACCTGCTGTTCGAACAGCCTCCACTCTGCTGGTTTCAGTCTATCATGCAGATGTTGAGCCTTCTGCACGGATGTGCTCCCATTCAGACACCAGAGCATTAGCGAGGTCCACTGATGTGACGATCCAACGTGATATCATGGAATGGTGTATAAATAGCTCACCACTTTTAAGGACATTTCACGCTATTCAGTCCCTATACAACTAAGCAACACAAAGGAGGTTAACCCTATCTGCGCAGATGCATTTGCATTTATAATTAATGACGGTTAAGGTTAGTAGGAAAGTACATCGGGGGGATGTTGATGCTAGCATCATTAGCTAGCTAGCTACATAAACTTTAATGTAGATAACGGAACATAGCTAATGCTGTGTAGCTAACGTAAGCAACGTAGCTAACGCTATGAAGCTAACATTAACAACGATGTAGCATGGTAACTTACGTAACGGAAATAACAATCAAAAACTAATGTTGTGCAATTATTGTTTCACTTGGGAACCGAACGCCGGCCTCCTCGGTCTGGGACCAACTTACTGTCCACCCGACCACCCTCCACCACCTTAGTGTCAGACTTTCATGTAGGGGTGGGGGAAAAATCGATACAGCATAGTATCGCAATATTTTCCGTGGCAATACTGTATCGATACTTGACGCCAAGTATCGATCTTTTATAATATAAAATGTACATAAAAATTGTACTTTTTTGGTACTATAATAATAGAATCCATCGCTTTTTCAGTCCGCTAGAAAAAGAGTTTTCCACAATTTAAGTTGGAAAAAAGTAATAAATTCCAATACATCGCAGTATGTTTAAAATTGCAGTAATATCGTATTGTGAAATAAGTATTTTGATAATGTCGTATCGTGGGGCCTCTGGTGATTCCCAACCCTACATGCTGATTTTAACTGTAACAGTAGACGTAAATGGCACGCTGTTTCTTCACAATAGGAGTCAATGCAGTCTAAATGGCGTGAAAGTACACGCGAAAATAAAAAATGTATTGGAATACTACGCCAAATGACTTAAGATATCGCCGTGTTATTCATTACTACGCCTTGTGATGATACCAGGCTGGGGGATCAGGTCTGGCTCGCAGTCGGTGTTCCAGTTCATCCCAAAGGTGCTGGTGTTGAGGTCAGGGCTCTGTGCAGAGGCTGTGTCATGTTGAAACAGGAAAGAGACAAACAGTGATAACTGTTGATACAAAGGTGGAAGAACATGGTCAAGAATATCACAGTAGGTATGGACGGCTGTGTCCACACAAGTTTGGCTCTCTTATTCACTCATTCACTGCTCCATGTGTAGTAAACACAGCTGTTCACTCCACGGTGAGCAGCAAATGGAGATTTTTGGACCCATCGTCGTTAGCATCATGACAGACAGGCATCAATTTGCACGCCGGTAATTTTTACATCTATAAAATGTTGGCAAAAATATATGTTCATCCTGTGGACACAACCCTTTTTCATGCCATTGTAACAGTGTGTAGGTGGACACTGCGATATGACAAAAAAATGCATTATCCCGAAATAGGTAATTTGATATCCCAATTAACGATATATATCCCAGTATAGAAGATTTTTAAGTTCTATATTTCTCTGCCTCATAAAGGTGGGTTAACTTGGGCGATTTTGGAGAATGTAGATTGAACAATGAAACAGCAAGTAATGTAACTAATGTCAGCAAGTCAGGGCGTTAGCAGCCACTGTGGCTAACTTACATGCTGCTGCATATTAAACATGAGAGGACGAGACAGTCCAGAGCAGCACAGCAGCTTCAGACAGCGAAACTCACAACTCTCCTGCTGCTGTAGCTAACATCATAACAGCATGTCTTGGTGAACTAGAAAGTGAGCCGAATTACTGTGGGCAAGTCATTAAACGCAACCTGACACACACATCATGCCTGGAGCTGCTGGAATAATATTGCGTAGCTCAACAGACTTCTTTCTCTCTTTGGTATGAGCTACTCGTTTTTGCTCGCATGGTCTGATTCAGTATTACCCAGTTCTGAGTACTTCACTATCCTCCACGTTTGTTTATTATGAATCCAAATTTCTATTCCGCAACATCGGCATGTGTGGAAGAACGGACCACGGTGAAGTCAGTTTCACGTTGGTAGTTTTACGTTGGACATCCAGCAGATATCTGTCGAAAACGTAAAACTAACTTCACCATGGTGCAAACGATACAAAGCGCCGTCACCTCGCGAAAAAATATTAAGGTAAAGTGTGGATTTTGCTACACTATGAAATAAACGATAGAGCTTAATTGCAAACGATAAATGCTTTTCTATCATCAAGCGATAGATATCGCCATATCACACAGCCATACTGTGTAGTTAGTACATATTTCCTCACACAGAGTTCAAACAATCAAATAAAACGGCAGTGGGTAAATGTTACGTAAACAGGGTATGATATATTATATATATATATATTTTTTTTTTAAACTTTGAGTCTGACAGTGTTACTGGAGAGCGATGCTAATTTTGTTAAGTACTCTAAACATTACAAAATGAGCGTGGTCATGGTTAAAAGAAACCAACGCTGACTGTTGGGAGGAAACGGGAAACAAACAAACTGCTGTCCAATGTTGCACCATTTCCTCCTTATTAAGCTCTGATTGGACATAGTTCCTACAGCAGCTAGAGGGCGCTGTTACTTCAATATTTGTTGTTTCTGGGCATGAAACGACTGATGCAAACGGGCGGACAGTTTCCGGAGAATAGGTTGTACAAACACAATTCACACACACAGTCTTTCTCACATACACACACTCCAACACCTGTGCTAATGAAGCCGAGCTGCAGCACACACTGTCCTTGAGTCTGTCAATCAAGTCCTTACTAATGGGACTCTACACTCCACCTCTACACACACACATACACACATAGTCAGAAAGACACGTGCAAACACTCAATACACACACACACACACACACACACACACACACAAACACATACTCTAACAGCTGTACCTTCCTTTTGAGAGGAGGATTTCATTGAAAAGGCTGTAATCTGCCCACACAGACTCTCAACCAGCAGGATAATAAGAGAGAGAGAGGAAGAGTGAAGAGAGAGATGATAGCATGTTAACAAAATAGTGAGATATAAAATTAAAATATGTAGACAAATAGACAGAGGAAGGATGGATATCAAAGTTACACCCCATTTACACAATACAGCAAAAGCCATTCAATTTATTTACATTCTGTAATTGTCTCTCTATTGAGTATTTTCTTGTTACTGCTAGACTTGGTTCGTTACACTGGAAACAGACTTAAAGGTAATTAGTTCACACATAACTAATGCTAACTAATTCCCACCGACACGCACAGATATTTTAGTCTTGATAGACAGAAAGCAGCAGATATTGATGAGTGAATACAAAGACAGAGACAACACACTTGACCGTGGACAACGTTTCACAACAGTTATTGTAGAAAGATGGAAAGAAACAAAGAAAATTTAAATATTTGTATGAGATGGTGGATGGAGCAACTGTATAAAACAAAATCAGTATTGGACAACATTTTTTTTTTGCTTTGTTTTTTAACGTCCAATGACGTTTAAAAAAATTTCACTTTTCAGAATATCTGCAACAATGAAGTGTGATCTTTACTTTCCATGTTCTAAGACAAATCAGCTCCACTGCAGCAGTTTCTATAAGAAATTGAAACCTTTGAGATTTTAACATTATATAATGATTACCACTAACTACTGAAAGGTACCATGAATCAACAACAGCCTCTGGTACTAACATCATTGTAACTTTGTTACGACTGAACATGATCCTACCGCAGATGCTTGGCTGTCCCGCCGTTATTACAAACATGTGAACCGCAGACCCTTCTGCGGCGACCCCCACCCCAGGTCCAGCTATCCCCATAACTCAACCAAGCACAGTCTCTGGCTAAGCAGATACCTTCAAACCGTGGAAGTTTAAAGAGAACTTGAGATATAGCGTTGGAGCCGGGTCTCTGTAAGCAGCTCAGTGGCACATGAAGCCAAAAAAGTGCAACTTTCCAAGAAAAAATTTACCGGGATCTTCCAATAGAGCAAACACACTAGAGACTTCCCCCGCCAAGCAGCTGACTTCCTGTTTAGCCCTCCACTAACTTGAATGGGGATAAAATGATTTAATCTTGTGGCTCTTCTAGACTTTCCTAATGTTGTTGAACTGGATTAAATTTCTGAGAGTGAAATGAGTCTTTTTGGGGGTTATGCACTGTTTTATAGCCGCTTCTTTTACAATGTATAGGAAAAAGTATTTTGGGGCACGTGTGCATCATGTGACGGACACGGAAGTTGTAATTCCACGGTTTGGCCACTATGTCAAATTGGCTTCAAAGCCAGTCACACTCCCTGGGTGGCCTACTTAGAACGCCTATAAATATCCATGCCTTAAAATATGTTCTGAAAGACCATCCCAACTGCCAGTTAGTCGACTTCCTCTTCTGTGATTTCACTTTCGTTTTCCATTCGGGCAATACTTTGCTTTCCGCCTCACATTCAGGTGTCCCAAGATATTCGATTCACTTTCCGACGCACTCAGCTGGATCCTACTCAACAACCACCGTACGGACCGTACGAGACCGAGACACAGACGTTTTTCTGTGTCATACCATCATCCTCACCTCCACCGTACGGTCTCTCCACCCTCGAGTTTGCCTTCCTTCAGCTCGGTTTTCCCCTTTCTCCAGAAAAAACAGAAAGACCTGTACATCCCTCAAGTTCCTCGGCATCAAGAAACTCCACCTTATTTCCTTGTACATCTCAAATCTCTCAATCACCTGCTTGCCTACCGATGTATCAAGCATCAGCTTTACTCCCTACTCAGATACCTTAATTTCACCATCCGCATCATCCCCCAAGGCCAATCCTTCCTCTCGCACAAACTATCCCCGTCTGCCTAAGCCCCGTCCCTCCATGAATTCACCTGTATAATGATGTGGTGTGACTTCCTTTCCTTTTAGAATGGCATCTACTTTCTCTATTACGACCACATAAGAATGTGCACCCTGCACCGGATTCGGCATTATTACGGTGGTAGGCCAGAAAAAATCGATCTCGATCTCCTTCCACCCTCTATGAGCTGTATCCCATAATCATCTCTGCCTTTCTTTGGGGGCATCAGTCGTCCAAAAAAGTCATTTTTGTTCATACAGACAACCTGACTGCCATTGACATCATAAATAAAGGCCACTCCCAGTCATTTGACATGCAGTTCAACAGCAGACTCAACGCCAAACTCATCATTCACCAATCACTGACTCCTTCCTCCTGTTTCTCATTTCAAAAATTCAAATCCTTGGCACCAGACTTGGACCCTCGTCCGACATCTGTCCTTCCAATTTCAGCCACGATCTTCACCTCCCAGCCAAATGATTGGAATTCAACTACCTCATCCAATTACGAGGCTGCTCGGCACCCAAGCCTCTCCGACATTCCCATCCACTTCCTCAGATTTAACCTCAAAATACGAAGCAAAACTGATCAACCCGGCAATGGAGCGACTTCAACCAAACCATCGACATCCATGGCCGGTGGTCTTCCCAAGTTTATCATAGCAACATCCACAACAACCTCACTGATTGATGTTTGTGTGTCACAAACTGGGCGTGGCCTCGGTGCACCCACGCTAACATCTTATTAGTAAACAACAGCACTGCGTCTGCTCAATAGATTTTCTGTGTGGGCGTGATGGTGCGCTTAAGAGCACAGCAGCGGCCTGACAAACAACAACATGCTTCATGAGGGAGACAGAGGGAGAAGTGGAGGGAGGGGGGAGAGAGGAAAGAGGGGGTAGGGGGTGTTGTCAGCTGTAATTGGTTGTTAAGATGTCAATCAAGAGAGGGAGAGAGGTCGAAGAATGGCAAAAAGAGAGGCTGGGAGAGAGCGAGAAGGAGAAACAGAGAGAGGGTTGTCATGGTAACAAAATAGTAATTGGTTGTTGAGATGTCAGTCAAGAGGGATGTGAGGAAAAGAGAGAGAAAGAGAAGTATTGTTGAATTCTTCGTATGCTGTTTTATATACATTTTTACTTATTTATTTAGCAAACACATTACACATTATAATGAAATTGCGCCTTCAATAAGTCTAATTAAAGAGTTTCTTTGTTGTATTTATGCTACTGGAAGGTAAAGATCAGAGAGAACTGAAACTAGGACAAACTGCATTTATATTTTTAACTACAAACCACAAAAGACAGAATAAAACCAATAAAGCCGATATTGAAAATATAGTTTACAACATCACCTCTATGCCTTATGCTTTAACTGATGTTCAGTTTTGGTTTTATTTGAATAAAAAAACATGCAGCCGTCGTTTTTAAACCCCGAGTAGTGTCTGCAGCATAAGCCACAGCAACTTCCACCAATCACATGTCAGAAATGGGGCAAAAAGCACATCCACATATGCCAGGATGTACTGTTCATTAGTGATGGAGAGTGTATCTCCCCCCTACACATTTTAAAGAGTTGGTATTATGCTCATTTTCAGTTTCAAAATCTTATTTAGGGGTTGTACCAGAACAGGTTTACATGGTTTAATTTTCAAAAAACACCATTTTTGTCATACTGCACACTGCTGAAGCTCCTCTTTTCACACTGTGTGTTGAAGGCTTCGTTTTAGCTGTGATCTTTGTTGGGAGTTGCAAATGTGCAGTTCCTAGTTAAGGACTACTAGCCAATCAGAAGCAGAGAAGGGCGGGTCAGAGGTGGTAAACTTAGCAACATGGACTGGAGCAAGAGTTTCAGAGTGGTGAGTTATTAATCCGTAACAAAAGTATCTTTCATCCATGAAGTTTTAACTGAGCTCTGTCTCTACATCACAGGAACAACTTTATGTCCACTGACTGCCTGGAGGGTAGCTAGTGTTTGGAAGGGAGAGGAGAGCTGTGTGCTGCAGCTCACTGTTTTTCGACCAGTGTTTTTGAGGGCGTGTCGGAGTAGCCGCTTGCCGAGCGTTATATGAGGCACATTTTGCTTTCATCCCGGTGACATTACGGGGATGAAAGGGAAGCGGCTGCACTACAAACGAGCTGTTTTCAAGCAGTTCAGAGCAGTGCTTTCTGTGGGAGATGGGAACTCTCTTTGGGCTGGACTTTGGGCTTTTTCACTTTGCAAACCTGTTACATGCACAAAAAAAAATATACAACTCAATAAAGGAGTGGGAAAAAGCCAAGAAGCATAATTTGACCTCTTTAATGTCCTTTTTGTGAAGCACATATCTTAGTTATCTTCGATTGTGACAATTTGCTCACAGTAATTACACTTCATGAGCACCAGGAAGTGGGTTATGACAGTGGGTTTACATAAAGGCTGTCCTACCCTTGTGACCGGTCGAATATATATCCTTCACATAGTGGGTGGTTACTTAATCTGTTATTACAGGTGACAATGTGTAATTATACCATGAACGACGCATACATTTAAAGATAAGACAGCACTCTTTTTAGTAAAGATGCATACACAGCATTATCTATTGGATTTAGCATTTAAAGTTTTGGGTTTTTAAATGAGGTAGAAGTTTACTTGTTAACTAACTAAAGTTTTTATGAATGCAATAATGTGAATATCATTTGTTGTTATACTTTTTTCTTGTATTCTGAATTATTACAGAAACATTGTAAAACTAATCTGCTTTGGCAATACTGTACTTAATTATGGTCGTGGCAGTAAAGCACATGTTTAAATAAAAAAACAAACATATGCGAGACAGCGAGTGAGAGACACAAAGGAGGAGAGAGCGAGCAGTAGTCGTAATTGGTGTGAAGATGTTTAGTGAGGCAGATGAGAGCAGAGTTAACAAGCTGAGCCTCCAGCACCAATTAACCAACAACCTGCAAGACGTGGACAGAACCGAGCTGCTGCAATTAAACACACACACACACACACACACACACACACACACATGATTTAAGGTGATGTGTCAGGAGGGGGGGAGTTTCTCAGCTGGTCAGATGAGCTTTCATTCTGATTCTACTGAAACAGATAAATTAAAATTTGTGTAAAGTTTTTGAAATTATACGAGTCTGAACGGGCTGCTACAGGATGAGAAAGTGTTCACCTCGTCAAAGTAAAAGTCATGTGTTCTTATTTAGGCCTACTTGCTTTGCAGAAAGTATTTTTATACCGTTTTAGGAGATAGTTTCAGAACAAATAATCATGAATAAAAGTTCTCCACAAAGTAACACAAAGCTGCTCTCTGTTAGTTTCTCGGCTGGCTCTCAACAGTTTGTCCATTTATCCATTGTCAACTGCTTATCCTGTGTACAGGGTTGCGGAGGGCCTGGAGCCAATCCCAGCTGTAAGTAATGTTACTTAACTTGCATAACTTAACTTACATAACTAATGTAAAGATCTTTTCCTCAGTAGTTGCCTAACAAAGGAAATTTGGTGCCTAAGCCTAAACCCAACCATACTGCAACCATTTTACAATGTTAACCACGTGTTTTATTTTGAAAATCTAACCAGACTATGCATATTATCGCTAATGTGACCGCAGAGCCCCACAGTTGACAACACTAAAGGGGTACCGAGTCCATTAAAAAGTGACGCTTCAGGGCTCTTGACAAAGCGTCCATATGTGACGAGTTAGGAGTGAGAGATTTTGAGATAACAGGTTGTCGTCTACATAGAGGGCGTTTATCCAGGGTTCACGATTTACGATGAGTGCCAATGAAGTAGCTAGTGTGTCCTTTTTGCTGTGAGTTGGAAAGTGAAAAGCCGGGATGATGGACTGGATTTGCAAACTACAACCCAATTTCTGCTGATGTCACATACCGTACACACATTCATTCATACATGTTTTACACTTTTTCTCACTCAGTTCTCATCGAACAAACAGCACAACACAGTGGATTTTCTGCAAAAGCCTGTAACTTCCTCAACATCCTTAGTCTATCTCTCAAAAGCAAATCTTTATGTCATTGAACATGTCAGTGCATCAGAATGACAGGTCCTTGTGTCATTGTTTACGAACAAGATAGTCAAAATGTTTAGTCATGTTATCAATATAATGGTGTACTCTGTAAGTGGTTTCGGATGTAAACTATGGCTAACATTTTGATGACAATGATTGAAAAACACTATAAAGTTAAAAATTGCCAGAGATTGGACAGGATTCACATTTATGTTTTTACTGTTCGTAGTATAATTTGTTGACAGACCATGTCATTGTGATGCAGAAAAGCAAAAGAAAGGACCGACTGCATAGCACGGCGGTAAAAATGTAAGCATATGAAACACTCCTTAGGCTGATGTTCCTGTCTGTCAGACACAGATTCTCATCCACACCACAATGGATATCTTCATCAATTACAGTAAGGAGACATTTGCAAAAAAAAGTCAGGTATAGAAAATATGATTGACAGATATAGATAATCTCGCTCTCTCTCTCTCTCTATACAAACACATACACATCTACTGGCGGATATTATATATGTTTCACTATTCGCTGCTCACTGTGTATTTTTGTTGTTCACTGTGTATGGTATTGTGTATATCGGGTGAATGATCTGAGGGCTGTGTTGCTACTGTAGAATGTTGTGATTTGTTGTTGTCTATTCTTATGTGTTTATGCACCATGGTCTGTACGAAACAACATTTCCTTCATCTGTATACTTGAATGTGGAGAATGACAATAAAGTTTGACTTTATTTAACTTTGATTTTGACGTGTTCAGCCATTTTGTGTGACTTATGCAATGGACCTGTGCCTAGATGTTCAATTCACTGTGATTAGCATGACATAAGCAATTGATAATGTAGGTAATAGCAGACGTTTGTACAGAATAATTTGCTTCAATGTGTCAAAGCATTTGCAATATGTTCAAAAGAATGAGAAATTGCTTTTATGATGTGCAAAAGTGAGGAGATGATTTGGAGGTTGAACAAGTAGTTTGGTGAATTTCAGTTCTGATCTGAGAAATGCACCAAAGCGACTGAGAAAAACTGTAATCATTTGTATTCATAATTTAAATTATTGTCATGTTTTAACTTGTGGAGTCTCTCATTTCTATTCTTTCTTTATATTATGTTTTTATTTATTAACACCAGCTGGGCCCTTTAATATTTGTAAGCTTAAATCTGACGTTTCCTCTTTTGTTTTTCTTTGTACTGTGAAAACAGACTACTGACGGATTAACTGTCTGCTTCAATGACTCTCCCTCTGACCTGAGGAGAGTTTAAAGCTCTCTAATTATTACTGCTGCTGTTACTCTGGATAAAGGTGTGTGTGTGAGTGAGTGTGTGTGCGTGAAATGATAAGGGCCTGTGGGAGAGATAACAGTTATTATGGCTCTCTGTGGACACCCCTACACACACACACAGGTCAATTTACAGCTAGCAACTGTAGACTTGCTTGTGTCCCAGCGGGCTCTATTACTGTGTGTGTTGGGCCGTGGACTGATTGCCTGCACACAGGGCAACACACACACACACACACACACACACACACGCGCACAAAAAACAACATGGGCATTGTGGGCACAGAGGTGGGTATCAAGCGTGCAAACACACAAGCTGGCAAGCAAGAAAACATGCAGAATCTCGTGCAAACATGCAGTAATACGTGTACACAGTCTAACAAACAACACGTGTGTGTGTGTGTTTGTGTGTGTGGAGGTGCAGAGGTGAGTAAACAGCCATAAAACACAAACACCCAAAATCAAACACACGTAAAGCAGTACAATGAAAACACACACACACACTGTTTCACTGTTTCCACAGAACAAACATCACGCCATGGCATCATGGGATACCGCTCAAGCTCACCGTTAACCTACCACCTTGTTGATTTGTTCGATCACTCCATGTTGATTTCAGTAAAAGCAGCGTTGGGTGACGGTTTATTTTCAAAACAACATGACAAGTCGCGAAAAAGGGAGGAACGTTTTCATGAGGGTTCAAGGTTCTGTCTGAAGAGAGAAAATGAGAAAGTCTTTAATAAACAAAGAACAACAAGGTGAGTTAATACCATCAGCTGCTCGTCACATCCCTCTCATCTTTACACTAATTATTCTCGCGCCTACGTGCAGACTTTTAGACACCACTAGGTGTCACACATACATTTTGCAATGCTGCACAGGGGCTGTAACATTACATATCTACAAAAGATCACTTACATTTTGTAGATATGATTAATGCGCTTAATCACAAAAAACTACACGAAAACTATACGAAAAAAATCCCTTTTTGTTGGTAAATGCATGAAAATTGCACACTAGTTTTGTGATACTGCTGAGGATACAAACACATTTAGCAATGCAGGTAAGATAAAAGTGAGGTTTAATTGGTGGAGCGGGCAGGTGTTTGTGGGCAGGTATATGTGGAAAGTGGCTGATTAGGGGGAATAGGTGCGGGTGTGTTGGCAGGTGAGGGTCAGGACTGAAGCAGATATTAAAGTAAGGTAGTGAGCACTTGGTTTCCTCTGCAAGCAGCATGCTAACTGATCAGTCTGTTGATGCCACAGTTTGACTTATGACTGCAGTAGCTAACGAGCTGCTTGTTAGTTATTCAGATAATAATAAAACAAAATTGTGAGAAATGAATCTGATGCACTGAAAACAAAGTCTCTGCTTCTTTTCAGCGTCACAATTTCAACATGTAAGAGACACAATGTGGTCGCACCACCGCTGTCACATCACACACATCACTTTGGACAAGATAGTGTGGGGATTTTCACAGAAAGACAAAAAAAAACGCAGTTACAACAGAGTTGTTTTTTTGGGTAATTACTTCGTTCAAAGTAAAACTGTTCCTAATGTATTCAGATACAAGAAGCCTGATTTTTTATTGTTTGTACCTGTTTGAAGTGGATCATTTGAGGCGGTACAGGTGTTTGATATTGTTCGTGTTTCCACCTCCTTAATCAATCATCAACACGTGTCAGTGTTTGTGTTCACATTGTATATAATGGACAGTTGCAACTTGCTACCAACTCTTTCTAATGATCTCAGTCTGACACACACACACACACACACACACACACACACACACACGCAGCCAATTAAAGTTGTTTGTCAGAGGGAAAATAATTAAAGATGCCTTGTTGCTGCTGCTGACTTTGCTGTGTTTAGGGATACTGTGTGTGTGTGTGTGTGTGTGTGTGTGTGTGTGTGTGTGTTTCATACGGTTTCATCTGTTGCTCTTATTCAATTTGCTTCTCTCTCTCAGTTCAAATCAAGGTAACAACTACAAATGAACAATAAATTATGTTTATGCACAGTAAGGGCTGACCCCAACTAGTCGAAGATTCGATGTTCGATTGTGATCCGTGTTTCATTCACTACAGGCTGATGTCTTCTTCGTGCGAGGGGTCAAGTGTCAGGAAGCTAAATGTAAGTGTCTGTGTTTCATAGTCCTTCGTTTTCGCCTATCTGCACTAATATGCTACCTGGGAGTTTTAAAACAGCAGCACTTTCAATCTTCTCCGTTTTAGGTGTTCGGCTTTGACGTTTTGGTCTGGACTGCAGGCGTAAACGTATCAAACGTGCTGTGCATGTCTATTTCACGCAAAACGTTAATTCTGCATGTATACGCGCCCAGGTGCGTACAGGACGCATCCAGGCGCGTTTGTATATGACGCCCTGGGGTGACCGGAAATGCTAGTAGCGTAGCAGCGCTTCCGGTCGCTAACTAGCGAGCTAGCTAGCAAAGTTTGTGTTTAAGGCGTTGACAGTCCCCCAAGGCTTGAATGTAACACGCACTCTATATTAAGGTCGTGCTAATCTTTATCCTTTAATTTGTCAGCATGTGTGTCAGTATATAAGTAATACACGTCCCTTAGTTTGCCATCACACACACACAGAAAGTCACACTCAAACAAATTCAGAAATCACGTGTTTGTGAATTGTTTTGATTGCAAACAAGTGTTGTTTTTCTCTAGATGATTATTTTACATCCTGTTTTCCTCAAATGTTTGTCTGTAAACAAGCGGTGTGCAGTTGGTGTGTGTATGTGTTTCCAGTGGGAGGTCTGTTTCTTAAGCACAACACAATCACTCTAACATTCAAAACAGGCTGATTAAAGCTTCAACTCCACTCTGCTGCTGTTTGTTCTTTACTGTTGTTGTTGTTGAGTGAAAATGTTAAATATTCATTATAGATTTTTTTAAAGCGCAATTCAATATCTTAATGTATTTTGTCTTTCTATCACATAAAGTTTCATTTTATTTTGAAATGCAGCCCTTTAGTTCCATCTTGTTGCCTGTTTGAGTCATGGGATTTGTGTATTCTTGATTTGAAACGTGTATCGTTGTTTGTAAACTGATAACTTATTCACAGCAGAGCGGATCACAGGCAGCAGGATCATCAGCAGATCTGAAACTATAAGAGAAATAAATGAATCCTTTCTGATCATCTGTGTTTCTTCTGGGACGTTCTTCACATTTAAAAAGAAGTTTCATGAAATTGTTACGTTAAATTAATCAAATGACTGAGTGAACAGATTAATTAGAGTTTGAATGAGCAATTTACAGTGACAACAACAGCAGGAAATGCAATTAAAATTTTTGTTTTTAATTTTAGATTTTCATTTGTCTCTACAAAATGATTTGACTTAACTACAGGCTGAATAGAGGTGATTTGTGCACGTTGGTTCTCACTTGTTATTTTTAAGGTATTTAACGAGTCGCTAACAAAAGGCCCCCTCAAGAGGAACAACATTTTTCTCACAGCATATGTTCCACTGCAACATGTTGGAATAAATTACCAAACAGGTAATTTATTCCAATGTTTAATCACCTGAGACTGTCGCCTCTCGTTCACGGCGTCACATCCCCAAAACTGCGCTGTAAAAGGTGACGGGATACAGATGGTTTAATTTCACCTGCCGCTTTCGTGACTGTAACATCTGAGAAAATGTTTCTTGCTGCTTTTATGTTTGTTTTAAGAACAAATAAAAGAATCAAAGTCATGGATTAAATACTGTACATAAACCAAACATTTGAAAGTCATCTGTTTATCTAAGTTTAATATCTTTGCAAACTTCTTATTTTGGTTATTTGGGCTGTTGGTCTCTTCACCTTGGGCACTGACACAAACGTTGTCAGTTTTGATCATGTTGTCACGTGGTATAAGTCATCTAAGTAAAACTATTTAACTAAAATTTTTACACATGGGACTCAAACCTCCGTCTCCTGGATTAAAGTCCTGAATTTATCGACACATTAATCCACCTCAACCAACATCGTACATAGATTTTCACGTTCTTTAAACAATGTCACACTTCTTCTTGTGCTACCATACGAAGAAAACCATAAACATGATCGTAATAAGCTGCTGCACCATCAACCTGTACGGCTGTTTTTATGGCAAGGACGGGCTGGACCTGGCAAAGTTAAAAAGAAAACAGACACTCATTTGCTCCTCTAACATGTATAGCAATTGTTAGTCACTTTGCATAAAATTGTCGACCCATGCTTCTCCTAAAAGGGCAGAATGTAATTGAAAAGTCTGTTTTATGCTGATAAGTTCTTCCCATGTTTGCAGTAGAGTACAAAACATTCTCATTCTCAGTGGTTGTAGAGACTCTCCAAAGCGTGCAATGCTGAGGAGAAATGCTGATCCACAATGGCTGATATTTTTAATTTGTCTATTCAGAAGAAATGCTGCAGCTTTAAAGAGGATTACACATTCACTCTTTGTTACAGGCTTTTACCTGAAGTTAAGTACAGTACACCAACAGTTTTCCTCATGAATCTATCAATTGTTGTGTTTAGAAAATGTCCAAAAGTAGTAAAGAATTGTTATCACAATTTCCCAGAGCCCAATGTGCATCTTTAAGTGTCTTATTTTGTCCAATCAACAGTCCAAACCTCAAAATGAATAGAATTACTATTACTATTAGTCATATTGGCTGTTTTAGCTCGATAAATGACTTAAAGGATTTACTAAAATATTTAGATATGATTATTGAGTTGACTCATTGTTTTAGTTGTCATGTTTGGATTTAAACCATGTGTCACGTTGACAGGTAGTGACTTCAGGTTGTGGACGCCTGCAGTCAAAAGTGAGGAGAAAACTGGTTTCAACCTGCACCTCAGCACAAAGAATGAACAGAGGCGACTTGTCTTTCGTTACAGAGCTGTAAACCAATTTGACAGGTTTCAACTCAAGATAAAATCACTTGCAAGACTTGTCACCTTTTGCAGCACCACTTTCACGTTCTCCTTCATCAACATATGTCAAAGGAAATGAAACATGAAAGCTGACAGCTCCTGCACTGCGGCTCCGCTGCAGGCGTCGACATTCGTCAATATTTACATAAAACTCGCCGGGGAAACAGCTAGCATGGAGGAGCAGGCGTCATCGTCGCTCTGATAGTCACAGCGTGTGTGTGTGTGCCCCTGGGTTAGGGTTGGAAATTGTGTTTGCAGTAATTCAAAAAACTTCCGGACTTGTAATTGTTGTTGCCTTTAGGAGAAAATAATGAATTCGCTCAGACAATATATCAATTGAATCATTCAGTTCATCCAATAGTCGTTTAGATATTTCAGTCTGGACCAAAGTGGTGGACGACCAAAAGGAGCAAACAATCTCACTACAAGGTCCATTCAGTAACTGTTCTGGCGATTATCACACAGCATGATCTTCACCTGTATCGCAGTTCACTTGACTGCGGTCCGAGACCACCGGTTCGAGGAGGACTAGAGAGCGGTTGTTTGGTCCGTACCAGAGTTTGAGTCCTGCGTTCACACCAACCCAAACGAACACTCCAAGGGGGTAAACACTCAAGGGTTCGGTTCAACCGGACTAAATCGGGTCCTTTAATAGCCTGATAATTCGATTTTATCGCCATTTTGTTTTAGTTCATTCATTCACTCTGACAGCTCATTTCTACTATTTTGCAACATAATTTTTAAAAGCAGTTAACAGGAAGGCAAATTTAATGTCACTATTTCTACTGATGTGAGTAGGTAGCAATGTAAGAAGACGACTTGTCTGCTCTGAATCCCATCCACAAAGCTCTGACTGGTCGATGTGTAGTTGAAAACAGACCCATTTGAATCAGAGATATGGTCAGTGATCAGCCGTCAACTGAAGCAGAAGCTCCCAATAGAAAACAGACCGGATATTCTTCTATCTCTGGGGGGAAAAAAAACAACACACATGGCGTCTCAATAATGCCACGTGTTTCTGTTTGTGATTTTTAATGTTTTGTGAAAGTGAGGTACAATTTCAGAAAATGTGAAAGTAATTAAGACAAACTGTAACATGCGGGAGGCGTGACCTGTGACCTGTCGACTGACACGTTTCGGGTTTCCTGCGGCGTGTTCCAGCCCCTCCCACCGCTGCCCTCTGACTACTGTTGTGCCTCACCATGTCGGCAAACTTCTCCTCAAAACATTTGCACAACAACGACACCAAGTTTACTGGGAAGAGACGGCGGCTTTTTAGCACTTTGCCGCATCTCGCACACCCCACGGTGACGGGAATAGCACCCATAGAGGGAGGAGGGGGCTGTAAAAATGTAACAACGGGTGGTGGGTGTCAAATCTGTCAGAGTGGTGTGTGTGTGTTCAGCTTTGGTGATGTATGAGTGTGAATGAACAGTGTGTGTTCGTGTTGCCACAATGGTGTGTGAATAACAGAGTAACTGAGCTGTGTGTGTAATTGTGTGCGTGTGTGTGTGTGTGTTTTGAGGTGTTGCAGAAAGTCTGATCTGAGCGTGCTCACTGCAGCGAGGCAGACATGCACCGTGTTGGAGGAGAGAGTGGATCCGCAAATAAACTTAATTACAAATCAATTTGAATATGAAACACCTGGATTCACTCACATTTTACTCTTCATACAAAACCATCAATACACTTTGCACATAATTCTGCACACCTGCCACTTCGCTCCTATAGCAGGTTGTTGCACCACAAGTGTAAATTCAAACTGACAGTAGGATGACAGAATGAATTCTTTTTGAGATTATTTGCATAGTTAATAGTGACTATATATATATATAGTATATTTGCGTGTCCTGGTGCAGGTCTGTCCCAGTTCAGGCTCGATTCTGACCCACATCAAAGTTAACTTGCAGCCTGATTCAGATGGATTCGTCACTCCATGTGGTCCAGTGCCTCCTCAGTGTCTCTCCTCTGCGGCTCGTAGTTGTGACTCTCAGTCGATTATGTGTTTTTTACACTGCGGTCCTGTTGGTTTCAGGTCTTGCAGAATTTCTGGACCCACAGATGGACAGAGAGATCAAACTGTTTCTGATCTGCGCTGCTATTGTCACAGTGTGATTCACACGTAACATACAGTTACTATGGACCCGATTGGACAAACCGTCCCCAATCAACTGGTCTTTAGTCTGAAATGTGAGCACACACACACACGGTTGTTGTGTGGCTACATGGATCTCCATGACAACAGGTTTGTTTAGTGTCTGACCTGCAATCTCTTTAGCTGAATGTAGTGTTCCAGGAGATCTGATACACACACACAGCAACAATAATGTCATAATTTTTTGTGTCTGCCTGTGATTCAGACAATTTACAATTCAATAATTGTAATTCAGCTTGAGAAATGACGTTTTTTATGGAAGCTGACCCGAGGCTTTTGAGAAAGACAGCGTGTCAACAAAATAAGAACAAATTATCTTTAAAGAGTAACACCCAAGCAGGAACCTCTGGGTCTGAAAAGTGAAGCCAATGGGGAAGTGCCTTAAGCCTGCAGTTTTTCTAACAGCCAGCAGGGGGCGACTCCCCTGCTTGCAAAAAGAAGTCTGATTGCATAGGACTTGGCAAAAAGAGACCACTTTTCAGCTGATTTATTATCTCAGTAATCACTTTCCTGATGCGTTTATGGTCTCAGTCGCTAGTTTCAAGTCTTCTTCAACACAGCATGATGTTCATTAAGTAAATTATTGTCTTTTATTGAGGAAAATAGACAATAAAGCAGGGTGAAGATATAGGCTACCTTGTGATTGACAAGTTGCTAGCATGCCGACCTGTCAATCAGGATAGAGGGGGCTTATGAGCGCTGCTCCGTGTACTATTGACCAACGCCATTGAAAAAGCTTATTAGGAGTAGGCTGTTTATTTTTCTGGTAAGTACGTTTTGTTTTATGCCTGATTACCACAAGCCAAACTTAGCAACCCAGTTAATATAACAGTAAACGTGAATTACAGATACACCTTTGCAAACCAAAATAGCTAGCTCAACTGTTTCGTCCAAACATCGGTTGCAAAAAATCAAGATGGCGATGGGCAAAATGCCAAATTCGAGGCTTCAAAACAGTAGGTGACATCAGGGTGACTACGTCCACTTCTTTTACACAGTCTATGGTAACACCCTGTTTTAGCATTTAACACTTTCTCTGGAAAAAGAAGATAACGTCTGTTGCAATTAACCCTGGATCAATAAATAATGCAATAAATTGACTGTAATGAAAACTCAAAAAAGTTATTTTGGGTTAAGCCACTCTTTGAAATGCTTCCTTATGTTTTTTTTCTGTTTGTTTATCACACTATTCTCTTGATAGATATCAGTATTTTGTACAAAAGTGAATTGAATTTTTAAATACACTATATGCTTGTTCTCTGTTAATACCACCTTCCTACCTCCTGTTGATCTTCCATCACTTCTCCACATGCCTCATCATAAAGGATGCTGCACTGTATTTTTTATAAAAAAAATTTTTTTTAAACTCCTGACGGGTCCCAGTTGACAACCAGGAAACCTGGCCTGGTCCCCAGTGAAGCACATCATTTGGGCCAAACGTGCATAATAAGGGGAAAGGAAATTGACGTTTCATAGTGGCAAATGTGGGGAAAATGGAATGTAAATATAATGTCTCTGTAAATCAAAGGGTATCAGATGTATTCTTCAGCAATTATTGCAAAAGTTGATTCACAGTATGATTAATTTAAAAACTGGTGGGATGTCACTTGTACACAAAACCGGCAGTGGTGAACATATACTCAAGTACTGTACATAAGTAAATCTTTTAAGGTACTTGTAGCTTAAATCTTTCCATGTTTTGCTTTTTCCATGTTATTCTCAACAGTCACGTCATCACAAAGCTTCTGGCACCTCCTGTTTTGCGAGGATGTTCTGCCGTGAAGCTTGCAGGGCGGGTTTGCACAGGCACGTCATTTACATACTCAGCTTTGATTGGGCATTATTTTCTCCTGTTGCCACTACAGTTGCACTCGTCAGTCCACAGATTGTTTTTCTTCTTCAAGTCCAAGCAGTTCAAGAACATTGTCCCGTAGAGAATATAGAATTAGGAAGATGTTGGCAGCGATTATCACCTTTTCCTTCATTTAATGTGAATTGTTATGATCAGGCAGACCCAGGACACAGGGATTTAGACCCAACATGACACTTTAGGCGGAGAAGGTTCTGTGCACTGTGTTTATTAGACAAAGGGGGGGAAGGGGGTTGGCAGTCCAGGGAAGCATGAATCCAACAAAAAAAGAGGAAACAGGAATCCGGAGATTGAAGAAATATTTCCAGCCGACAAGAGCTTCAGATCAGATGCTGTGATTTTAATGAGCTTTATTACTTGCTGTAATCAGCTGTTCTCCGAACCAAGTATTTAGCGTAACTCCATCAGCTGTTTGCTGTAAACACACCGCTGCCCGCTGCCTGCTATTTCCGAGCAATACATTTAATGCTGTTGTACAATCTCAGGCCGACATCGGCGAGACTAGTGTTGCTATCTGTTGATTGTGATTTATTGGTTTGGTCAGTAGTAGAAAAAAAAGGTCTCTACAGGTTCCTAGTTCTGCAGTATAGTTCCTTTGGTCGGAACGCAGCTTAAAACAAAACATGCTGGGCATATTTGAAATGGCTGCAGTGACAGCAAGTCAGTAGGTGCGTTTGACTTCATGCGGCGCTGCGCAGCGTTGATTTAACGTGATGCTTGCTGGATATAAAACAAGGCATGCTGGTTAAGAATTGTGTCCAACTTTTGTCAGCGCTGCAAAACTTCACCATGTCACATGACATTGAAACCTCGAGGGAGCAAGGCGGCTGCAGATGCAGAGTCCAGTGACTGCAGGTGCTTTTCTCAACTGGAACCACCTTTTGCGTGATCTCACGCAGGTAGAATATTGCTATGGCAACCAGCAGCGCTTGTAGAAGCAGCAGCCGGTAGCTCATTCAAACTTTGCAACACTTTATTGCCAAAACATTTGTCACCTCTGACATAAATACAGTCATTGGAAGATGAAGACGGGGTTTTTGGATTAAAGAGTAGCAGAACACGATCCACCTGGCCCCACCCCCCAGGTGCCATGGGACACAAAATGGGACTCATGTGAACCAAGAAACAGAATTCAAAGACTGTTGTGCCCACATCGTTACCAGCCCCGTCAACATCTCGGATCAAGCACTTGGCAGGTGGTCCAACTTAAAAAAATGCACTGTGGAATGTTCGGACACAATTGAGGTTGCATTTAAAAAGATTCCATATGTGGTCTAACGCTGATACAGATCGGAGCTTTTTAAATGCGACCTCATTCTGGACACTCAGGTCGGAATTGGTTCGAATTTGTCACTCTAGAGCAGCTGTTGTCACATTTCTGCTGTAGACGGAGCCGCAGTGAATGAAAAAGCTTCACAAAAGCCATTAAACATGTGGCTCTCTTCCTCCTCTACCTCGCTGTCATTTGCTCATAAATTCCTCTCTGCTGAGTTATTTGCATGCTATTGTCCGAGAGTGAGGGAGTTGTGGGGCAGTTGTGGGGCAGTTGCGTTACAGCGCAAGAAACCGTAATGAAATGAACAGAAAGTTGTGAGCACTTCTCATAATTTAGCAGAATTGTGACCCGTGAGAGGACAATGAAAAACGGGAGACTCCCTATACAGTAAAATGCAGGGAGAGCAGGATGATTGAACACAGGTGACACACATTAGGGCAGGTATTAACAATCAACAACGAAACAAAAAGACGGGAAACAAAGACGACAGCACACACTAGGAAGGACACTTTTATCAAAATAAAAACAGGTAATAACTCAAACTAATACAACAACTTCTTTCACCAGGGAATCAGAGTGAGCTGATTGGTTGCGTCCAGGCCGTAACTTCAGGTTGTTTTCACAGTACATTTGCATAAAGTTGACATTTTCTTAACTTGCTCACATTGTGCTGCTGGATGACTTTTGTGTCCTTGAGTGGTGGTGAGTGGCACTAAAGTGTTTTTTTGTAGTTCGATTCATGAATGGCATCCTGATGCATCTTGAGCATTTGAGTCGTTATCTGTGAACAGGTTTTTGGCAGGAAAACAACGAGAGGGCATCTGTCAACACAAAGGGGTTTCAGTTACTTGGAGAAAATAGAAAGTGCTGTCTTTTTCCGGATGGGACTCTCTTCCCCACTGTCTTTGCTGCTGACAAATAAAGTTCTGCCGCCATGAAGTTTAGTGCCAAAGCATCATCCGCTCTGACTCATCATGCTGTTTTAACACACGGCTCTATAAATAAGGACGATCACTACACTGCACATTTTCAGCCTGGGTGGATCCGCAGGGAGCTGAACCCTGGCAGACTGAATCACTGCTCTGAGAGGAGGACAGGACGACGGGTCTGTCTGCTGGATGAAGTTTTTACAGCTTTGCATGTGATGAGGTACAAACCACAGATGAAACTGGAAGATTGTTACATCTCACACACACAAGCAGCTCCTCTGATGGGATTACTACGGGACGTCATGAAAATTTAATCAGAAATCACTTCCTGCAGGTTAATCTGTCAAACAGAAAGGACACAAGGCACCTGGATTAATCCTGAAGGTGACCTGGAGAGGATTTTTTGAAAATACCTGAGACTGAACTGAACAATGTGGTTCTGTAGATTCAAATTATAGATCCAGGATAAAGCTGCTTCATTAAAGTTGCTTGTTTGATCTGTCAGAAAGTCTATAGATCACTGAATTAGAGAATTGGATCCTGATATTGGGGGGGGGGGGTTGTTACACGTCAAACCACACTAATGGACGCTGGTGTGTGTTGGTCTTTACTGTCCACAGAGCAAAGTTCGATCAAATCAAATCAAATCAATCGATCCTTCAACCCAGAGGAAGATCTGAAGAAAGATTTCCATGGTTCAGACGACTCAAAATGGGGACTGTTAACAACGCAAGAACAAGAGGATTTTTAGTTTGTTGTCTTTTTAAATTGTCCTCACCCCCACATTCATGGTGTCCTTGTTTCAGCACAAACTCAGATGTAACTCTGATTTATCATTTTGTCAGTTTAACAACATGTATAGCTGTTGTCAGTGGAGAAAAATCACATGTAAAAATGTTCTAAAAATGTAACTAACTTCTGTGACGGTTAAGGTTAGGGTAAGTTGGGGGGGCAGTCAACTGCTTAAATACAAACATCGCTAGTGACCGGAAACGCTAGTAGTGCTTCCAGTCACCCCATGGCGTCATATACACACGCGGCCTGGATGCGGCTCGCACGCACGAACCTGGGGGCGTATCCTACACACGCAAAATGTGGGCACATAAACACACTAAATATGACATCCTGACAACAAGGAACACATATCAGCTGACTAAATTTACTTCACGCTGGCTCCTCACAAGGACAAAGAAACTATAAATTTACGTTTCATAATTCACGACACATTACGTGTGTGACATGATGTTTTTATAATGATAGTTAATAATCTTATTAAATGTAGTTATTTGCTCTGTTTGTCTGTCATAGTCATCCAATCACTGACCTACGGACATGACATCTCTCTCTCTTACACACACACACACACACACACACACACATACACACAAAACACACACACACACAACATATGCCACAATTCTGGCATCATCCTTGGAAATAAATGGAAGTAACTGGAGGCAAGGTTGAAGCGTAGGAGGGCCAGCAGAAATGTGCATTTGTGTATGCATCTAAGTGTGTTTGTGTGTGTGTGTGTGTGTGTGTTTGAGTGTGCGTCTCCTAGCAACCAACACACTTCACTCTCTGCCTGTGTTGAGCCGACAGAGCAGAGCTGCAGCGCTCTGAGGAATCTGTACTGACATTCAACAGGTGTGTCAAACTCTGGGTACTTCTGTCTGCATCTCTATGACAGACAGACAAGCAGGCAGGTAGACAGAGATGCTAAAGTTCAAATATCAGACAGGACAGCAAATCTTCCGTACAGTCTCACAATGCATTCATATTAATTGATGGATCCGTCCCATCATGGTTGTTTTCAGTTGACGCAGCTGTGCAGCTGCAAACATCTCCAGCACGCTGTCTCTGGCCATTTTTCTGTCACAGTTTTTCTGGCTGTGACTTAGGAAGACGCTGTCCTTGTTCTTAACACCGCCTACATCGCTCTGCTTGGCTCGGTTGTTTCTTCTAACAGGGGGAAACAGTGGAAACATCAGACCTTGCTGAACAAATCAGAGATGTGGGCAGCGATTCAGAGGCTACAAGCAACCTCCTGGTGGCGCTGCACTATAGAAAAGGTCAAGAGCTTACAGAACATCATTCATCAGGAAACGCATTTCTTCCTTTGTCCACCCTTCCACTCTGCAAATATCATCTCTCCGTCCTTCAACATGTCCATTTGTGTTTTAATCATTTATTTTTAAACTTTTCTATCTGTTTTTCTGTTCTATTTAATCCACCTTCTTTCTAGTGATCCATCCAGATCAGAGTCATAGCTGCCACTATTTTAACTTTTAGGCCAAATAAAATAAAAATGCATCATTTCTCCACCAGAATATTATTTACTTTAACTTACAAATTAAGCATGCATGGAAGAACTGTGTAATCAGTAGGCCACTAATTATTGGGGAAAAGTGTTTCAGAACTTTTTATATTTTCCCAGTAGAGACAAAGTTCTGAGACTTTTATTTGAGTTTGGCTGGTTGAGATTTTAAACAGAAGGAATTTTCTCAAATGAACCATTTAAATAAAACCTGCAGAAAATTTAATTGAACACCAAACCAGTCTGGGGAGTCGGAGGGTGGGAGGTGTCGGAGGACTACAGTGGCTACGGCTCTGATCCAGAACTCTGTTCTTGGGTTCTTTTTAAGATTAAGTTGAGTTTTTAATGTTGTAAGCCTTCAATTTTAAATAACATTTAAAAGTGAAAAAATCACCCAAAAGAATGAATTAAAAACAAGTTTCACTCTTGAAGATCTGCAGTTTATTTAACATAATATTCACAAGGAAAAACAAGTATAAGCATCAAAAAAGAATCAGAATCAGCTTTAGCCAGGTATGTGTTCACATTGTTCTCGATGTGCATACACAGAAAAGGCATAAACAAACAGAACAGCAGCTTAACAGGAACAGACACAAACTACAGTGTCCAGTACATGAACACACTCACCCATAAACAAAAAAACATTTGTAGACAGAAAGACAATAGTGTATTTACAATAATATGTCAGTATTTACATGTGGAAGTGAAACTCACTTTTTCAAATTAGATTGAAGACTTCAAATGAAACCAACTGCACCTCAGCTCCTACATCTCTCCCTTCATCCATCATCCACCAGTCCAGGAGGCTTTCCTCCCTCCTCCTCCTCCTCTCCAGCCACTGTTGACGTCCATGGCTCTGTCACCCGCATCACCGGTTTCCACGCTGCTCTCTGGTCTAGTCATGTAGTCATTATGGCTCTTGTAATTCCCTCTGTCTTCACACTCTGTCTCTGTTTGTGTCTACACGGTCTTCTGCGCATTTTCTCTTAGTTTTGTTGTAGTTAATCAGTCGTCTTTCTGTCGGAAACTCTTGTTTTTGCGCTTTTCTGAAGCTTTGGGGATTTCCGCGCGTCCGAGCGCCCCGCACCTCTCCACGTTTTAAATCCCTCTGGTTGCTCCACCTGGACCTGTCGGCTCCCGCTCCGCCGTTAATTCCCCCATTTAATCACCCGTGCGGTCATCTATCATCGCCGTGACTCCTAATTGTTTCTTGGCAGAGTGGAAACCGCCGGGGAAAAGGCTCATATGAGTGCGCCTCCGCTGATCCGTGCGCCCAGCCCGCTCCCGTTCTCAGGGGGGACAAACAACACTAGCACCGGCGCCGGGGGAGGAGGAGGAGGTGGCGTTGGTGGCGATGTGATCTCCTTCCACATCCAGATCGGTTTGAGCCGGGAGCCGGTACTGCTGGACGCCGCAGATCTCAGCCTCAGTCAAGTCCGGGAGGTGGCGTGCTCCATCGTGGACCAGAAGGTAACCAAGAGTGTAAACCAAGTCCGCATCAGACCCTATAACTCCTGCAAAAGTCCTAATAATGTGCCAAAAGTTATAATACTTCCATGATGCTTACAGTGTTGAATACTGATGGTAATTTGATCAAACACATCAGTTTAGGAGTATGCATCATGAGCACAAAATCTGAATTAACAAAGGTAAACTAGATTTTGCACTTGAAAGCTTTTAAAGACAGGACGTGTTGTCCATCCAAAGGACACTCAAAAATCTAATTTAGTTTACAGTCTGACTGAATGATATGAGTAAACTTTGTTGTGTCACTTTTCCAACGTGAACACATGATTTCCTAAAAACCTCAGAACCAATATCTACGATGGAACTGGGACTTGACCACAGTGAGCAAACTGCAAACTGAGCAAACTGCATGTGTTTAAAAAGACTGAGATGTGGTTGAAAACTCTTGAAAAGCTCTCTTCTTGTTCTCTTGGGTCCTCTTGATGCTGTCAGTGATATTCAGCATCAACAGTTTAAGTAGAGGCAGTGTGTGAGAGTGTGTGTGTGTATTAGGTTCTATGGTTCTATTTTTTCTGAACAGAACAGGGTTTGTTTCCAGACAGATATAAAATGACCACAAAGAGATGCAAATCAAGCGCAAAGAGATGCAAAAAAGTACAAACAGACTCAAAACAACCAATAAGAGATGCAAAACGAGCACAAAGAGACTCAAATAACCAATAAGGGACGCAAAATGATCAGAAAAAGATGCAAAACGAGCACAAAAAGTGTCTTAACATCCACAGAGACTCAAAACATTTAACGAGATGAAAAAAAGAGCACACAGAGACTCAAATAACCAATAAGGGACGCAAAATGATCAGAAAAAGATGCAAAACGAGCACAAAAAGTGTCTTAACATCCACAGAGACTCAAAACAATTAACAAGAGATGGAAAAAGAGCACACAGAGACTCAAATAACCAATAAGGGATGCAAAATGATCAAACAAAGATGCAAAACGAGCACAAAAAGTGTCTTAACATCCATAGACACTCAAAACAATTAACAAGAGATGAAAAAAGAGCAAACAGAGACTCAAATAACCAATAAGGGACGCAAAATTATCAAAAAAAGATGCAAAACGAGCACAAACAGTGTGTTAACATCTACAGAGACTCAAAACAATTTACAAGAGATGAAAAAAGAGCACACAGAGATTCAAATAACCAATAAGGGATGCAAAATGATCAAAAAAAGATGCAAAACGAGCACAAAAAGTGTGTTAACATCCACTGAGACTCAAAACAACTAATAAGATATGCAAAACGAGCACAAAGAGCAAAAAAACAATAAAAGACACAAACCAACAACACAGAGACTCAAAAAAACTAAGAAGAGACACAAAATGACCTCCATTATAGTAATGTTCTGGTTTAAACAACCAGTTCTTCTTAAGGGTTTTAATTTCGGAAAGTCATTGTAAAAGGTTACTTTATTGCAGGATAGGAAAGTACGAGCATGTCGTAATGTCCTGAAAACCTATGACGTGTGGACGTTTCACACATGTAGTGACAGTATATGTATGTGCATGTGTGGTGGTGGTGGTGGGGGTATTCAATAATGTGTGGATAACATACAGCGCCACAGGGGATACCGTCTACAGTAACACTCACTTTTAGTCAATGACATAACCTTAACGTTTGTGATCTGCTGGACCCTCATGTGGCTAATAAATCATGTTGAGCAGTAAAACACAGAAAGTTATATTAAATTATTTGGTTTCAGCCAAATTGTCCCAGAAATTGACCTTAAGAACTAAACATTTGTGTTTCCACTGCATCTCAGGATCAGTGAAGATCTGACAAACAATGGATTTAAAAAGTGACACATTTGTTGGAGATATAGTTTTTTCACACAATGAGACAACAACACACAGTCACCTTGTTGTTCTTTTAAATTTGCTGCTGGCGACAGTGTGACAGTGTGTGTTAGACGGGAGGTTGGAAAGGAGACATGCAGCGCTGGAAAGGGAAATTGAAAATACCAAGAGATGAAGACCTGTTTTCTTCTGGAAAAGGCTGAATTGGTGTCTGAACACCTGGCTTACCTACAGGATAAGAAACGGTAGGCTAGTTTGCAAGGCTACTGAATTGTAACCTGTATTTTCCTCCATTTATCATTTGCCCACCACATTCTGGCCCACCTTTCCACTGTAACCACCTCCTTACTCTGACTTTTCTGTTATTTATTACACCTACTTTTAGCGTTCAAAAATGACGCTATAGGGCTTCCCTCAGTGAACGGGTGCTAACTGAAACCGAGGGGTCTTGACCATGCATCCATGTGTGACGACTTGGGAGTGGGAACTGGTTGTAATCTGTCACTTTTCAGTAACACACATCTAGCAAAGACATGTTAATCCTTAGATGTGTTCCTCCATGTTGCAGAGAGCTGCATTTGACAGAAGATTTGAGATGTGTTTGTAAAGCCTCTAAAAACATCACTACTGCAGATAAACACACAACATTTATCTGATGGCTTGCAGTGTGTTTAGCAGTAATTCCCTCCATGTGTGAAGTCTACAGTATGCGAGCCTGGAAAGCAGTGATCTGCTTCGGTGTTAGTCAGTGTGGTGACTCACTCTGAGGTTCAGTCACTTCTCGTTGGAAACAAGATGAATTCTGTCTTTGTTCGCTCGCTCTGCAGGGGTTTCTCTGTTTTTCTGGCTTTTGCTTTATGAACTGAAGCTGTTGCCAAAGCGTTTGCAATTAAACTCCACAGAAACACACACACAGACAGTGTCAATGTCCTTATGAATGTGATAGATGTCCTCTTTCTCACATAGACAAGTCCTGAGTTTGTGAATGTGAGCTTGTTTTTCTCTCATTTACACAAATAAGAATGGTGTTGTTATGAATGTGAATTCTCTCTCTCTCTCTCTCTCTCTTCTACACCAAAAATCTGACCAACATTCAGTCCAAAGCCACAATCTTTTACATGTGAAATAGTTTGTATTTATTGATTTACCTGTTTTATGATAACATTTTATCCAGTTTGTTTTGTTTTTATAAAGCTTTAATTGGCTCATTTCAATATTTGACCAGTAAAAGTACTACACATATGATACTGCAGGAGTCAGGGTGGGGATGTCATTGTTATGGGAATGTGACAGGATTTGGACCTGATGGAAACGGGATGAAACATCTGGATCGTACCGGTATTGATAGTATTGTGACTGGGGTGGGAGAAAGTTGGCAGGGTATTAGTATGAGATTGCAATAAGAATGGAACAGGATTTGGATCGAAATGGGAGTTGAACAGAAAGCGACAGAATCAGGACAGGATAAGGATGGTACTGGGACTGGATTGAGATGGGTTCAGGATGGGATTGGGAGAGTATCAGGATAGTATCTGAACAGGATCGAGATGAGATTGGGGATTGGAGGTTGGATCAGAGGAGGGCTGGGAGAGAATTGGGATGGGTTTGCGACAGAATTGAGATGGGACTGGGATGGGATCAAGATTAGATTCAGAGAGGGGATCAGGAGAGCACCTGAAAAGTATTGCGGCAGGATATGGGATTGGACTGGGATCAGGACAGGATTAGGGTTGGATCAGAGGGGGGCTGGGAGAGAATTGGGATGGGTTTGCGACAGAATTGAGATGTGACTGGGCCTGAACCAGGATAAGATTCGGAGATGATCAGGATTATAGGAACAGAAGTGGGATTGGGGGATTGCGATGGGAGCATGGTGGGACAGGAAACTGAGTTGGGATGGGATCAGGATGGTTTTGGGATCGAACTGAGGCTTGGATTGGGGCAGGTTCTGTACGGGATCTGGGTTTGGGATCAAAATGGGATTGGAAAAGAACCTGGTCAAGATAAAAAGTAGGACTGAATCATAAAGGGATCATGACTGGATATAAATGGGATCCGTACGGGATCATAGCAGGGTAAGGACATTTTTGGGGAACGGATTGGCATGGGTTCTAGATGGGGTTTGGTTGGGATCAGGACTGAATCAGGACAAGATTGGGCGAGGATGGGGGTGGGTGGGATCGTAACAGGTTTAAAATGGGATTGGGGGGAAGGAAGGAACGAAACGGGGGTTGGGATGGGATTACAGATTACAACAGAATCTGTTGTGGGAGGCAACAGAGGTCCTGAAGGGTACCATGACTGGCCAGAATATTCAGTCCTCTGTAACGCTTTAGTCCCTTAAAACATGAAATCAGCATTTTCAAATTTACTCGCTCTGAAGTACAAATTAGTAAACGGTGGGAAACACCTGCTTAGTGTGAATGTAGGAAAAGCAAAAATAGATTTAAAAAAAGGCAAATGTATGCACGTTAGCATGGACATTTCCTCAGTCACACATTCACACACACATATTCACGGTGTGACGTGTCCGTAGCTCTGTTCAGTTTCACTAATCATCTCATTTCAGGTGAAAATCACCTCATTTCCACACAGTGAGACTTTTACACCTGAATGCAACACACACATACCTAAAACCTGAGAGCCAGGAGGCACACGGCGTGACACCATGTGACGCACACAGGTTGTTGATTAAATTGTTTATTAGCAGGTTGGTGTATATTGTGTAAAGGAATATAAGGTACAGAAGGTCACCTCGACACCTGTTCACACACCAAACCTGCATGACATCGCTCGCAACATGCAGCACTTAACACTTTTAATAGCAACAAATGAACTGATTTACAAGAGAAGGTGTGTGTATACATATACACACAGAAAAATGTTCTTTGTAAGTGTTCTTAAAGGATTCCAGAAACTGTTTCAAATCAAAATTTAAAATCTACGTTCCACTTAAAAACATACTACCGCATGTGTGGTCACATGACTCCACCCAGTCCAGTCCTGCTCAGCTTCTAGACCGGAGTCTGAAGCTCAGGAAGATGTTCGCTAGCGCTAACCACCTTCACTTTCCAGCAGTTCAGGAAACAACAGACAGACTTTTATTAACGGACACACTGTGACCTACACTGTACATTTACTGCCAGACTGACAGCTTACTCGCTCTCTTTCACTATCACTCTATTCATAGTTTTCAAGTGACGTCACATTCCAAAGAAAACGCTCCCACGGCGGGCAAAAAAGACGTAATTTTTACACTGCCTGCCAACCAATATGCAAGTGATACATTGTTACTTTGAGTTGCTGGAAATGCTGGATGGTTTTTGTGCTTTTGGATGTGCTAATTGAGGAGGAGACATTCCTGGGCTGTGTGAGGTGAGGGATTCCCCACGAGGTAAGCATAAACATACCGTAGTCGAGCGGCAGCAGGGACCTGGCGGTTTTTAACGGTAGAAATGCGGCACCGAATGCTGTAACGTTGTATGGATCGGATACGCCCAACACTTGCAGTTTGTGTTCATATCTTTCTTTTTCTTAAGTTGAAAGGTGATCCAAATAAAATTAGATGCTTTTGCAGCGTCTCTAAGGGGGAGTCATGGTGTGAGCAGCTATGTTGTTCGCTTGTTTTTCCCTCCAGGTCAATGTGCATGTCATGTGAGTGAAAACTATGAATACTGCTTGCTGTCTGTCATCGCTCACATGATCGCTACGCACACACATTGTACTGGCCTTATAACCAGTGTTGGGAGTAACGCGTTACAAAAAAGTAACGCAATTACAGTAATGTATTGCTTTTTGCTGTAACACAATAATATAACACATTACAAACAAACGGTAATATTATACCTGTTACAATCTCAGTAACAAGAGTTACAACGCATTTAAAGCCAAAATTAAGTGTTTTTTTGTTTGTTTTTTTAATAATTCACCAACACAGAGAAACATTTCGGCAGCAGAAAAATAAATCCATGAGTAAAAGAGTAATGTTATTTGCTTTTCCTGCGGGAATCCGATGGTCGAGATTGTAGGCAGGGTGCAGGGGAGCTCGGCTCCTCTTAACAAGACGGTAGCTCCCCTGATGGATCATGCTTAAATAGATTTCTATAGGCTGTGTGTTTGTGCTTTAACGAATTACTTTCATGATCAGAGAGGCTGCTGTCTGTTCATCCTGACCGATCCTGAGCGTGGGCAGATTCAAACAGCCTAATAAATGACGTTATGCAGCTGTACCTCATGCATACTGTGACCAATGCAGCACATCTATCAGAATAATGCACCCATTCAACAGCAGTAACTCAAAAGTAACGCAAGAGTAGTGTAAAGCATTACAATTCAGAGACAGTAATATTGTAATCTAACACATTACATTATCAGTTAACATTTAGAACATCAATTTTTGACATTTGTGAATCAAACAGAACATCCCGACTTTAATGGTTGAGCATATTTACAGTACAAACCTTGTCAGTTAACTATGAGGGCAAAAGAACTAAACAAAAACCAAACACAAACAAAGACACAAAAAAGACAAAATAATCGTTCATTGATCAAGGGTAAAATGTTCAGTTAATCAGGATTTTCATTTTAGGTCATACTGTCCAGCCCTAAGCTGTAGCCTCATAATGCAATACAATACACAAGTTAAAAAAATTTTTAATTGAAGGTGTTTACAAAATTAATATTTATTGATTTACCGAAAGTGGAAATGTTTCAGTTCTCTGGAGGTAAAGAATTACTTTTTCCCAGTAATGACCCAAACACTGTCCAACACACTGGGTGTCTCACACACACACACACACCTCTGTCACTCTGAAACAGTAATAATAAAGCTGTGTTTCTGTCAGTAGCCTCCTTGTTGCCTGGTAACTGATGATGATTGCAGCCGTGAAGTGTCCTTCTGACGGCCATTATGAGACACACACTGAGTGAAGCAGAGGAGAACAGATGTGTGTGTGTGTTTTCTCTCATTGTTCTCTCTCTTTCATCTCCTCACTTTTTTTTCATCCATTCATGTCTTTTTATTCATCTTTCTCTTCATCTCATTTCCCTTCTCGTTCTCTCATCCTCTCACCGTTTCTTTTCTTTTGCCCTCTTTCCTTAAAGTCTGGTGATATTCTATATTTTTCTTCTCGTCATATGTCATAGAGCTCCAAATTTGTCTATAAACTATAAACAGATCAAAGAGCCTCACCGCTGCACTGGGTGACATGTTCTTTCATCGCCATGAACACACGCGATGGCTGTGCCCGAAATCACCCACTCGCCATTTTAAAGGGCTGTCTGAATGTATAGTGATAATTATTATACCCTATATAGTCCACTCAATGTATCCCAGAATGCATTTTGAATAGTGTACAACTGATGGTCACTAACCAAGCCCTACATACCATCATGCATTGCGCTGATAGAAAAAACAGTCCACCAACTAATTGTCTGACGGCAATGACGTAATTAACGGCGCCGGAATATTGAGTAAGTGTTGTTTTAATAATGCGAGTGAGCTCATTATATAGTCCTCTACATCAAAACATAAAACATGGAGAAGCAGCGTTCAGTTTTTATGCTCCATATATCAGGAACAAACTCCCAGAAAACTGCAGGTCTGCTGAAACTGCCAGAGCTTTTTTAATCAAGACTTAAGACTTTTCTTTTTACCATTGCCTTTAATTAGATCAAATGTAAAGCTGTGGATTAACATCGTGCACTGCACTGTGACTTTTACTGCCCTGTTTTACCCTGTTTCTATTTCCTATTTAACTCTTTACTCTTAAAGTTTATTTTATCTTGTTTTATTTTCTATTTCACCCTTTTAAAAATGATACTTTAATGTGTTTTTTTTTTAAATTTACCTTTGTTGCTTTTATGTTTTATGTAAAACACTGAACTGCCTTGTTGTTGAAATGTGCTATACAAATAAACTTGGCTTGCCTTTCATACAACTCCTTACATAGGGTGGAGGGAGAAGAGATTTCGGACACAGCCACTGTAGTTTATTCTAACTCAGTCCCACATACACTGTCCCGCTGATCCAAAATTTCCTCCTGTTTGTCTGATAGAAACTACAGTGAGCAACTTTTTTAGGAAATTACCGCCTTTTTAAACATTAAAACTGTATATTTAAGTTTACATTCTGAAAATGGAAACCATTGTGGAAGTGGCTTAAATCTGCATTCTTTCTAATTACCAGCAGGAAGCGACTCCACCGGTTGTGAGATTGCATTGGACCTAATGGCAAAATGACTCTTCTTCTCACCTGATTCATTACCTCAGTGAACACTTTCCTGATGAGTTTATGGTCTAACTACTTTCAAATCTTCATGCTGCATTTAACCAGCCAATAACTTTGTTGTTTGTATTTTCTCCTAAGAACTTTGACCTTTTAACAGCATCTTTTCCGCTATAAAAAAGTTAATTGTAACATTTGCCTGTTTTTTCCAGTAAGTACATTTTGCTATAAGCCTGTTTTTCGCTAGCCAAATTTTAGTAACCCAGTTAATATCACAGTTGACATGAATTATGGATGCACCTTACTAACTAAGCTAGCTAGCACCACCCTCTTATCTGAATATGGTCACATCTGGTTCCTAAAAACCAAAATGGCCAAAATGCCAAACTCAGAGCTTCAAAACAGTAGTCCACTGGCCAATGGGTTTTTATACAGTCTATGGTAGGAACCATTGAGCTTGGCGAAAAAAAACACAGACAGGAAGTCAGAAAGTATAGAGAGACTTAGTTCCTCCCCTTCCAGTGGAGCACCATGGGACCTTCATTCGGAAAAAATATGCACCATAGTCAATACCAAGAGACAACTTATTTTTTGATCCCGTTTGAATTGTGCTGTGAATTACACATATGATGATGGTCAATTTTAATTGTACATTTAAACGTCAAGAAAGTCGCAGTTTGATGTAAAACTGACTGTGAAAAAACATAATTACATATAAGTTGTGACTTTTTCTCTCAGTGACTGAAGCTAACGTCAAAGAGCTTCCATTAGAGGCATGATTAAACACATCAGGTGAGATTTATTTCTGCGTGGAACATAGCTAAGTTATCTGGCTAAGAGCAACCAAACAACGAAGCGGAAGCGAGTGACTTAGTTTGGTTCATTTGGTCTGGACCAAGTAAAAAAAATTATACGCTGTTGTATTTTAGTTCTGGTCCGGTTCATGTTCACACTGCAGTTTTACAAACGAACCAAGAGAAGTAACCATGACGTTACACAGACTTAACAGGTAACATGGTGATTGGACAGCTTTGGCGATTGCCATTCTGCAACATCAGTGGGGAAATCAAACTCAAAGTTTATGCAGAACTTTAATGATTCTGATCTGTATCGCAAAGAGTTCACGAAGTAATCAGTTATTAAAAGCATGATTAGCAAAGTTAGACCGCAGATCGACCGCATAGCATGAATAATAACGTATAAACAGGACATGTTAATAATTCGGGGCGTATTAGCCTATGGTGTTTTATGGACTTTATGAACTGAGGGTAAACTGAGTACCACTTGCCCTCCTTTTTTAACACCTTTAACCAATTATTAATCTCTGCCTACCTCTGCTGACAATTATATGTTACCAAATGATTTTCATAAAAATAGCCTATACATGGTATATACAGATCAATTATAAGGTAGCTGAACACATTTTGCGGTCAGCAGATGTATTTATCAGTGGTTTAGCTCTGGAAGTAATGCTCAGATCACATCTCTGCTATCATGAAATCCTGTGGTTGGTTCGTTTGCATCACAAGTGAACCACACCGAGTTTGTTTGAAAGCGTACCGAGACAACCTCTTCAAGGAGGACTTAGTACACTTGTTTGGTCAGCTTTTGGTGATGCGATTGCTGCATTCACACCTGCCCAAATGAACCGCACCAAGGAGGGAAACAAGTGCGATTCAACCGAACTAAATGAGGCAGGTGTGAAAGCACCCTTAGGTGTCTCTCTATTGAGAGATGAACTAAGTCATAGGTTTGGGTCTGCATGTGAGATTTTGGAAAAGTAAAAGTGTGTTAAATTCGGAGGATTTGTTAGTTTTAGTTCATTCCTTACTTATGTGTCTATTGTTTTTAGGTCTTTGTGTGTTTCAAATTCAAAATATTACAAACATGAGTTCATTGTGGCGTCACATCAAACGTAAATAAATGAATCGACAGATAAAAACTCTGTCACAGAAGCATTTACTATAATGGTGGCACTTCTCTGCAATATACATATTGGAATTTAATTGGAATCATTTGCATTGTAGTGGAGTAGAAGTAAAGAACAAATACTTTGAAACTGTAAGTACAGTACTTGAGTGAATGTTACTTTGCAGCACTGCTGGCTGTAGATATTTATCTAAGAGCTAGTTTGTGTGGAGCAACTTGTTTTAGTTAGTGATGTGTAAATCTTTACATACGTTGTAACTCTTTCCAGCTGCAACTCACACAGTCTCAGACTCAGCTTAGTAATTGTATTAGTGTATGAAGTGTAGTACACATCTTTGTAAACCTCTAGCCTACAGCTTACACACACAAATACATATACGTATGAAACCAGAAACCAGAATCTGCTGCAGTCACTCAGTAATGGCGATCACAAGTGACGACACACACACACCTTTATAAATGGCATCATGCAGCATGTCCTGTTGTCATGGTGATAGCCCTTTCTCATCCCCGTTATGTGAAGCGAGGAGCTGTACACCATTACTGTAACTCCTGTTTGGATGATTTTCATGTTGAAGCTGCAGTTTTTTCTGTGTCTTTAGACTCAGTTCAGTCTGAAAAATAAGGAGGTCCTCTTAAATGGCCATTTTGGTTCGGAAAAGAGGTTTACAGCTGCAGTGACGACGTGTTCCTGTGTGGAAAAAGAGACGTTGTTTATCTTCACGGCACTTCCAGTCAAAAAATCTGACACACAAAGCTTCTTCTATCTTCTGCGTAAATCTGCCACAGAGATCAGACTGATGCTGTAAATCTAAAAAAGTGTTTGTGAAGCCTGTTTCGCACATTAAATCTTCAACTGTGTCGCGTTCAATAAACCTTTTTCACAGCAGACTGTATCACATGTCTTAGCAGGAAAAGCGCTAATAACATTAACAATGGCTCAGCTCCAAACAGTGAGCCAGCATTCACTATAGGAGGGCCAATCTAAATAGGATGCAGTTATTATTGATGTTATTGATTACACTTGTGTTTTTCCTGCTGTGAGGTGTCAGCACGTCTGCTGTGAAAAAGGTCTATTAAAAGTCTTTTATTCTGTCTTTTACACTGAATATGTCCTCAGTTTTGTCAAAGAGTCCCAATAAATTATTCTAATCAAAATGTTGTATTGCCAAAAAAATAAATAAATATGAAAGCTCCTAAACAAAGCCAAAAGGAAATATAAGCCTCATGGTATTGACCCTCATTTAATGTCAGATTTTTGCAGAAAAAACAGCATGTGTGTGTATTAATCTCTTGTTTTCAGCCCTGTTGGCTGCATTAAAGACACCTCACACTAATTTTTGTACTTTTGGTGTCATTTCAATCGGTTGTGTAAAATCTCACCAGGTTAAAGGAATAGTTGAAACAGAGGGTCGCTACCCAACCAGACCCTGACAGAAATGTCGGAACCCGACCAGTCAGGCTGGGTTCGGACAAAAGTTTAGAAATTATGTTCAGTTTCGGGTTTTTTCGGGTATAAATTATGAACCACTTGTCTGTGTTCACTGTGTTGCGCTACAATCCTGTTATTCAGTGATGGGTTTTGTGATTTTATGCACTTAAGCTACTTGGCAGCAACACCTGAACGCAACCCACATACTGTACAAAACAATTGCGTGACAGGGTAACACAAACTCTTACATAAAATGCGTCGGGTTTGGGTTGGGCTTGGTTTAGAAACGAAATATGCCGCCTGTGAAGGGCTTTATTTTAAAGCAGCGTTTATTCTCTTCCTGTCTGAGTTAGATGTCCAGATGGATATCAATTTCATGTGTCAGTGTTCAGGACAGATAGGGTGACCATATTTTGGTTTTCAAAAAAGAAGACTGTGGGGGCAGGAGGCAGACAGACACCCGCAGTGGGTAGAAATTTAGGGCAATCAACTATAATTATAAATATGCCTAGTAAAAAAAACATCACATATCAAAATGTGGCATTCGGTATTGATACTATGGCGGGCTACCACAGCCAAATTAATGTATGGAAACACTGACTGAGGGAGTGGGGAGGGGGGACAAGGCAACCGGGCCTATTGTGAGTACGCCCTTAATGCACATGCTTGGGGTAAAAAAAAAAAGCACCCGATCTTACTACTTTCTCCCACTGGTGGAGAGGGCAGAGTACCATTTGGGCATTTTTTTCACTGTTTCAGGCGCCATGTGCCACTGTTGACAAGCAAGCTGCTGTCCTGTCTCTTGCTGAGGGGGATGATTGAGATGCAGTTTGACCAATGTTGGCGTGAAGGACGTGTAGGCCTCCATGACCGACTAATGGTGGCATGCCAGAAGGCGGGACCTAAGAAGAAAAGTCAAAGCAATGCAAAAAAGCACACAATGAATGCCGACTGTAGAAAGCAAAAGCCAAATCCCGGACATTTTGGGCGAGAGGACATATATCCCTTGCAAGTAGCTGGAAACAGGACGTGGTTAGCCTAGCTTAGCATAAAGACTGGAAGCATGGGGAAACAAAGTTTAAATTATACAAATCCAAAGGTTAAAATACTGATATCAAGCTAGTAGCTGTCGTCATTTGTCAAATAAAGTAAACCCAAGGAGATGTATTTATTAATTTATCAGATTTATCAATACATCAGTCAGTTCAAACTTTGATCAGAAACTTTGTGCTGTTTTAGAAATATTTGCTAAGCAACAAGTCAACATGTCCAGATCTAGCGAAACCAGTCTGATGAGCGTTAATTGTGGTGAAAACTACTGCACCAAGACTTCACTGCCCACAATGCCTTGCAGGGCTGTCAGTGAGCTGCAGTTTAATATATGGCATAGTACGTTCTGTACAGAAAGCACTGAATTGAACTGAATGGATCGGAAAGAGACGGAGGAGAGGAATCAGCCTTGAGTTCATGCTGCCATGACAACAAGACTAGCACTGCTGCTATGGTGACACCACACACACATAGGGATGTATCTATGAAGTGTATTGTTGAGGATCTTATTGAGAAGCAGAGGGAGTTATGAGGCACTAAAGAGGAAGAAGGGCGAGAGACTACCACTCAGACTATGAGAGAGAGAGAGAGAGAGAGAGAGAGGGGTGAAGGCCTAATGAGTGAGAACACTCTCCTCCTCTTCATCATGTTCGACAGCATTTTCTGCTTCATCCCTTTCTCTCCTGATCATCTTCTTTCCTCTCTCCCTTCTCTTCTTCCAAATCATTGTTTCAGTCTTGTCTTCCTTAAAAGTCTATTTTCTTTCTCTTCCTCTATTCTACTATTCTTTTTGTCTCAATTTCCTCTCTCACCTCCACCTCTTATTCTTCTCCTCCAACAACTTTTGTTCATCTCCATATTTTTACATTCCTGTAGAAATAAGGCAGATGAACACAGGGGCTTCCACCGCTCACAGTTAGATGACTCCTTTAATTAAATATCAGTATAATTTAGTGGTAGATTAACATGTCTTACATAATTAAAGTACATAAGTAAAGCCATGTAAATTTACCTTAAGTATAAAAGTTAAATGTACTTACTATGCAGCCAAACTGGGCTCCTTAGTATAAAATTTTTATGTAATATAAAATATGTGTATTGTTATTTATGCAGTAACATGTGAGATGCACTTTAATATTGTAGCTGGGTCATTTTTATTTGGGTGTTTTATATGCTCATTGTAGGTTTTTAAAATCCTAATCTGCAAAGTAACTACAGGTACCTAATGAATGTAGTGGAGTAGTAAAATACAACATTTCAGTCTGTAATGTAGAGGAATAGAAGTATAACTTTACACACTAAAATACAGTACTAGTACTAACTAACTTAAGGACAGTACTTCAGCAAATGTACTTTGTTACTTTCCACCACTGAGTATATTGTTGTTTGGAAAGTGACAGGGAGTGATGAGGAAAACATTATCAAAAACAAACTGTAGTTGGAGGATAATTACTGCAAAAATTGCCCTTTAAGTTGCATTATTATTATTCAACTCTTTTTTTGGCTAGTAAGTAATATTCCTCGCGGCCTGTTAGCAAATGTTCTGAGGCTCGGCACTGGTCCACGGCCCGGAGGCTGGGAACCTGTAGCATATTTTTCAAAATATTTTATTTTGTTGCATACTATATGTGGTTTCCAAACACTTAAAGCATAGACAGTATAATTATTATTAAAAGTAATGGTTGTTGTAATATTGATCACCAGTTCATTGTAACAAGGCATTTTTTTTCCAGGATATTCTTCATGTTAGTGTTTGTGTGTTTCTGTAGGTGTGAGTGTGTTTTGTGTGTGTTTTGGATAGGAGTCTCAGAAGTGCTCTGTCGTTGGTCGATGTGTTGCTCGTTTCACCGACGCCTCATAGATCTTAAACATAACAGCGAACTGCTGCACCTTTAACTTACTCTGGTGTCACACAGTGTGTGTGTGTGTGTGTGTGTGTGTGTGTGTGTGCGCGCTCTTATATTTCTGTCTTTGTGAGGACTCATTCGAGCAATTAAACTATAAATAATGGACTTATGCCTGGTGCACACTAGAGGCTTTTCATATCTTAACTGATTTTTAAAAAGTGGGATACCACAGACATAACGACAGATTTATAATATTTTTAATGTTTTAATCTTAACAACGTACACACCAGACAATTCAGCCCAGACGACGGACCACACACTTGGCATTTACATTAAACGATTTCCGAATGACTTTCCGAGTACGAGGGATCTCATGTGACTGTCGTCATCGGCTTGTTGATTTAAAATAATAACTGTTTACATATCGAAAAATTGGGGTGCCTCTGATCCAGTCAGTGACCTTCAGATTAGGTCTGTAAACCCCTCACACTACAGGATCATTTGGGCCAATAACTGTTCCGACCAGCCTTGGCTCGGGAACGATTGTCGGGGAGAATGGGACCCCAAATTGGCCCATTATCTTCTAGTGTGCAGCCATCATTAGCAACCCGTTCCCATCCCCGAACTAGTGGTTAAAGTTGTGAAACGTCACAATTTGGTTTGGTTTAAGCAACAAAACAACTTGGTTAGAAGCTAGAAGACATTGTGGTTTTGGTTAAAATAGCTACATTACTTAGACCTGACCCACCCATCCACCCCGACCACCTCATTATCCTCGCTTTTCTGTTATTTATGCTAGGCCTACTTTTAGCGTTGAACAAGGATGCTGAAGGCTGCCGTGTGTGTTGGTACCAGACGCCGAAGGACGTGACAAAGCGTAGCTATTTGATGCCCTGGGAATGAGAACGAGAGAATTAGATGAGTTTTTAAAGTGATTTGGTCCAATGGTCATAATGGATTTGGACACATTTTTACAGCAGAAAAAAATAATCAAAACTCCACTGAAACATCTTAGCAGTATAATCATCTTGTGTACTACACATCTGTGTGATCAGCGTGTCCAAAACAGTCATAGTTTTGCCAGAATATGTGTGATTCCTCACTTCAGAAGTGACATTTTTAGTCATATATTTGTGTGATGATGACTAATTTTAACAATTTATGTCCAAAACATAAGTAATCATGTGAATATTAATTATAATGAATTAATTGTTAGATAATGTAATAATACTACCAGGCTGCTGTTATTATTATTATTATTAGTATTATTTGATCAATTTGATTGGATTAATGTAGTCTGAAGTTGTCAGTTAATAACCCGAAGTTCATCACGCATGATGGTTTAGTACAACTCTATAAATTTACTACATTAGTGTTTTTGCATTAATGTAGTCTCTTAGATTATTCTGTCCATCACCTCCTGATGATAATTTGAATTATTTATTCATCTGCTGATGAAGATCAAAGCTCCTTGATTTTGTGTGTCTTGCTCTCTATCGCTCTTCTCTCTCTCTCTCAGATTTGAATTTGCTTTATTGGCATGAACATAAATAAAGGAACTGCTCACATTTTCTCAAATCTATGAAATAATATAAATATAAATAAATATGTTTGTCTATTCACCACAATACACTAACCTTACATGTGTCCTTCGCCAAAGTGGCGAATGGCCCAACGATTTCACTGCCAACAATTTACCCGCATTTGCTGGGTGGCGGGTGTTAATTTCAGACCCTTCCCCATCTGGAGATATGATGGGTCATGAGCTACTGTTGTGAGGTGATCAATGGGAGAGGAAAGTGTTTTTGTGGCTGCAGCAGGAAGTGTTGTCTCTGCCTGTAGTTGTTGGTAGAAGTGACACAGTCTGAATATAGTTCATGTGTCTCTCAGTCTCTGGCCATCAACATATCTGAATAATAAGCCGATGTGTAGCCTACTGCCTGTTCAGTGCTCTGTTCTCTGTTTCCGTCAGATACCCGAGTGTGTTTTCTATGGGATGTATGAGAAGATCCTGCTGTTTCGTCATGACCAGACATCAGAGAACGTGCTGCAGCTGCTGCGCTCTGCCTCTCAGATCCAGGAGGGCGACCTGGTGGAGGCCGTGCTGTCAGGTAAAAGAGTATGGATGGTGGCGTCACAGCTGAATTAGGAGATGGGGATTAAAGTATTCTCTGTTCTCCTCGGTATCTTTCCTCATCGTTCTGGACGCCATTTCAACCAGTTAGAAATGACACGATATGGTTTATAATAGCCATTCAGCAGGTCAAAGCCAAAAGAGAAAGCACGGGACAGTTAACGGGAAGGCACAGAAAGTGTGTCAGGTGAATTTAATACAAACATCACACTCCTTCTCGGAGACATAACTCAAGTCAAATGTGTACACACAGACATGTAACACATATTGAATCACACGCTTCCCGAGGATATTATTATCTCTGATGGCCGTCCAGAATAAACATCCATAAATCCAAGTCACAGAAAAAAGACGCTTCAGAACCTGAGAATCTTCAGTATCAAAGTAATCCATTGACAATTATCTGTACATCCATGGGTACACTGCAAACAGGAGCTGCTAACAGCTAATCAGCTACTTTTATTGGTGTAACGTTCTGTCTGTCTCATGTACGTCTGTCAGGATACAGTGACAGTTTTAACAAATATGCCAAAAGCTTTTAAAGATGTCAGTGATTCTGCAGCCTCAAATCTTCAGGCGGTGAAGAAGGAAACTATAGAGGACACGTCTGGCAAAAACATGTAGTGACTCTGCCAAATATATATCTCTAAATTAAGAGAAGGGACATCAGCATCTCGATACGCCACACCTGTGAGGTGTATGGATCATCTCGGCAAAGGAGAAATGCTCACTAACACAGATTTTGACAGATTTCTGTACAATATTTGAGAGAAATGGGCCTTTTGTGTACATAGAGAAAGTCTTAGATCTTTGAGTTCAGCTCACAATGAATAGGAGCCTAAACAAAAGTGTTGCGTTTATAATTTTGTTTAGTGCATATGTATATATGTATTGAAATCAAATGGTAATGGCACTGTATGCAATTCAAATGATCTCCACCTTTACCAGATGCATCATTTAAGTGATGACCATATTAATGCATCAAAAATTATAATCTGTAAAGCCATATCTACTATTCTGAAATGGGCCATTCTGAAAAAATAGTATTTTTACCTTTTGTACTGAAAAGGTCAGTATATTTCCACACTTTGGTATTACTACTATTACCAAAACCAACGATCAGTTTAAATCACAAGAGGATTCTGGATAGTTTTATTTGGAAGATAAATCTATATAAATAAAGACATCAAAGTAAAGAAAACCTCCTGCAGATATTGACTCACTGGTTACTTGGTTTAGTGGATAGGTTTTGTAAACATATCGAGCAGCCTGATAAACACCTAAAAGAATCCAGATGTGTTTAATAAAGATCTTCCATCTCAGTTTGGTGTCAGACTTGTCTGTCTGGCTGCCGTCCAGCTCAGGACTCAGGTGTTCACGCCGCGTTACGCTAACGGCCTCACAGCTGCTGCTTCCCAATTTCCTGCCTCTTTGTCACCACCCAGTGCAGTGTGTGTGTGTGTGTATACATTCGCACAATACCTGTCTGTAGCTGTGTGTTTATTTTAATGAATGTGTTTCTACACTCTGCATGTGCAACTTTTTGCCATTCTTTCTAAATGTCTATTTTTATTAATGCTAGCATGCGGTTTTATTTTCCGACATGTCTTATCTGTTTTATGACTTTTTATTATATTTGTTTTCATCTGATATTATTGTTGTAATTTTTGTATTGGCTTGATTGTCTGATATGATTTACCTCATTGCCTCCTGAAATATTTTAATCTTGGTTCAACCACATAAAACTCTGTAACTTTGTTTTTAAAAATGCTGTAGAAATAGTAATTATCATTATCATAATAGTTATTATGCAGGTGCCTGTTATGATCGTGGCTCTGGTAATAGCACAAAAAGGTAATTCCCTGGCAGTGGCAAATAGCTTTGGTTTTATATTTGATCTGATTACAATAATGTTTAAGTTGAGATATACAAGAAATGTTTTATTGTTACTGTGTAAAGGTAAAACTGCTGGTAAAAAGCACGATTCCTTTAATGTTCGACCACAATATTGCACGTTTTGCGCAACAGTTTACCCCAACTTTCGTAAAGATCTAGACACTGTTGGTTGGTATCACACATGTCTGCTGCGTTTTCTAAACAAAACAAGGAAGTGAGTTTGCTGACATATGACAACGTCTGCGGGAAACAGTGACGATAGGTCAAATTTGCTTTATTGAGATGTGTTGAACTTGTGTTAATAGTTGCGACTGCGACATCGCAAAATCTTGGAGTGACTGGTTTATACTAAACAATTTCGGAGTGGTGGTTCCAGGGACTTGGGATCTCACAAAATCTCACGTGATGACAAAAACAAACATGGAGATAGAGTGTCGTCATCAGCTGGTTGCACGGAAACCGGGAAAAAGAAAAGAAAACCGTGGATGAACTCAAGGCTGAAGAAGAGTGTATCAGGATGGTTTAAACCCTTTATAGTGCGAGCAAATACACAACACGTGACACTTCCCAGTCAGTTCGCTCTCATTGGCTGTAGTGGGATTATGATCTGAGGTTTTTTACGATTTCTAATATAAAACATGTTTGACATTTACAATTCAAAATAGGTAAGCCTCCGATCCAGTCAGCGACTTTAAGATTATGCCTGTTAACCCCTTACACTACAGGATCATTTGGGCCAATATTTGGTTCCTGCCAGCCTCGGATTGGGAAGCTGACCCAAAACCAGCCCAATTATGCTTTAGTGTGCAGACAAAAAAAATACACTTTATATATTTTATTCAATTCCTTCCAAGTATTCACTACACACTGTATATTACATATTGTGGGTCTGGATGGACATGGATGTAGATTGCAACTTGACTGGTTGGCAGGCAAATGATTGTGGGGCTGTAATTCTAATTCTAAAAGAGCCTGACTGTTGTAAAACGTTCAGCCTTTGGAGTTTCTTATAGGTGCTTTTGTGCCAGTTAAAGCATAAGCACTGAAAGAAGTTTAAGAATAACCTCAAATACAGCACTAAATTTCAAGCTCTGAGCAGCAGTTGAAACAGAAATAAATTTAAGTGGATTCAGTTTCAATAAGCAGTTACAGAAGTGAACGTGCTACAAGGATTTGAAGAGTCATTAAAAATCAGGGACTGTAATGAGTTCAGGTGTTGGCTGAAATTGACATGATGTAATTTAAGCTCTAAAAGAAATGGAAGAAAATCAAAAAACAAGTAATGAAATGAACCCTGAAAGTAGCGCTGAATGGTGCTGAAGGAGTACTGAGTACTCATCTTTACTCACTGTCTTCTTTCTAAACTTTTTTTTGTTTGTCTTCCTCCCACCTTTTCTCATCTTCCTACTTCACTCCTCTTTCTCCTTATCCTCCTCCTCTTTCTCTCCCTCCTGATTATATTCCACCTTGTTTACAGTGCCCCCACCATCTTTCATTAATCCTTCAATCCCTCTCACATCTTCCCTCTATTCCACCTCCTTTATTCTCTCTACCTTTTCTCATCCCTCCTCCTCTGTCAGGATGCTGACACTTAAAAACACTTTTGTTAACAGCTCTCTGCCAGTCCCAGCGACAGCTCGAAGTGTGGAGGAAACAAACAGGAAATTGACTTTGTACGGCTTAACAGGTGCCTCCAGCCAAGCCAGCTAATTGGTCATAAATGACCTGTAAAAAAAACATCCTGATAATCCCAGAAACACTCATCCAGACAGGTTTTATTGGCTGTGATTTTAACCAGGGACAAAGTTGACAAACTCTGTTTCCACCTGTTTTTTAATCTTCATACACAGCGATTAAGGATTTCACTGCTCCGCTATGATTTATTGTTTTCATTAGTTCTTGTTATGAAGAAACCAAAATGCAATACTGTGCAAATGAAAACAATTTAATAAATAAATAATATCTGACTCAAGTCAACCAAAGTACATCAGGGTAATGAAACCAACACGTCTTCATACATAAACAACAGAATCTGTCAATAATTGATGTCTCCAAAACGACGCATATGAGTGTTTTTAATGAATCCCAAAACCACATATGGGCTAGAGTGTTTTCTGCTCCCCATTATAACACATCTGTAGGGTGAACCGGTCGACAAGCATACGATCACATTTTAGGCACACAACCCTGTGATGGCTAGGGTTAGGGTAAGGGGCTTTGGGGGGCTGTCAACGCCTTTGTTAGCTAACGCTAGCACTAACGGTAGCTAATGCTACAAAACCCTGCTAACACTAATGCTAGCTAGCTGAAGGCTACAAGAAATGCTACAAAACGCTACCTACCTTTTGTGCAAAAATGCAAAAAAAAACCACTACAAAACAAACAAAAAACACCAAAATTATTACTAATGCCTGCTAGCTGGCTAATGCTAACAATACTACAAAAAATGGTACAACAAACTGATGTTGGCTTTTTGTTTCACACGGGAACCAAACTCCGGTCTTCTGGGTGCAGGTTGCCCAATCATCTAACCCTCCACCTTACCCACCACCTCCAAAACTGGTTATTTATTTCATATACCTGGTGTTTTCCCTGAAATTTCACATGCACTTTGTCACACGGCTGCAAGAGATCGCTCACACTGTAACATTTTGTCGTTTTAAGCCCTTCAACAATCGAGGTGAGGATAGGCTGAATTAAACCCAAATTTAAAAGATATAGTGATTTTATGTCACTGCATATGTTGAACCAGCTCTGCAGTCGTCTTGAGGTGTGCCATGATGTGAAGTCATAAACATAGAAACAATGTACTATCCGTCCCGTTGACGTGAAGGTGGAAAAAGTGTAAAGACCGACTTATTTTAAGCTTATAAGTTAGCCAACCTACACCATGCTTACAAAGACTCTGCAAAAGCAATTAGCAGCAGCAGTTTTAACATAGTTCCAGATTTCTGAATCACAGCCCTGATCTCTGATTTCTTCAGACGTGTTGTACTCATTGACGGCTGTTTCCCCTTATTCCCACAGTTGGAGAAACAATTGACCAATCAGGGTTTTAAAGGAATGATTAAACAAAGGATTATAGGTCCCATATTATACAAAACCTAAATATTTGTCCCCGGTTTTTCTAAAGACCCCCAAACTATACTACACCAAACCATCCTCTCTTTTTTTCTCCTGCTCATTCATTCAGTAAATGTGTGTGCAAGCACAGTGTTTGAATTTGCCTCCATTCTTGACGTCAAGAACGGATCTGCGAAGCAAAATGGTGAAATTGAAGTGAGCAGCTAAAGGTCACTGTGACTTTTTCACTGTAGAGGCAAAAGATCCCAAGAGAAAAACTCGATCAATCATCTGATCTGATCTAACTACTCTACGCGCCTTCTAGCCAAAACGTATTTGGGATTCCTCCAGGTTTTTTAATTGGCTTTAGCCGGACTTGTAGCTGCAAACTAACTAGCTCTTCACAGTCGGGAGTGCATTTTTGGAAGTGCTTTAGAGGAGCTATATCGAAATATCGAGATATATTTAGAGTATCGCCTAGCACACCACATCCGACTGTTCCTCCACGGCTGGTTTACAGTTTCTCCACCTGCAGTGTTTGTTTTCTAGTTGTGGGTTAACAAGCCAGCAGCAAACGCTCCTTAACGCTGCTAATTCCACCACAGAGAACACACACATAAACACACGCATTTATATTCAGACAAGGACTACCTAGGAATCCCTGCACACACACACACACACTCATAGTAACACACAAACACACACACAAGTCATTTTCTGAAGCATATAATAACAGTTCGGGAGCTTGTTCAGACTTCCAAACGTATGTTGGACCTCCAAACAAAAGGCATAAACAATAATTTGAATAAATGGAGGTAATTTCCTGCAGCAGAATGTCTAATCAGAGCCGTATTCTACTGGAGGACCACAGCGCAGGGCGAGTGGCGTGTGTGAAAGAAAACGAAAAGGCGAGAGAGATTTAGAAATACATGCAGAGAGAGAGAGAGAGTGTCGTGGAGAGAAAAAGAGAGAAAGACAGCAAAAACGATATCCCAAACTACCCATCATTCCTTGCCAAGCCTGCTGGCCAACTAAACAAACACTCGGTCCATCTGCGCCCGCTAAGAGCCTCTCATACCTCCAAAACATTTACAAAATACCCGCTAACAACCCATTCATTACTCTTTTTCTCTGGTGTTCTGTTTATCTCCCTCCTTTGCCTCTTTCTCCGTCTCAGGCTAGTTAAAGGATAACTGGTGATATTCTACATTTTTCTTCTTGTCAACGTGTGCAGACTCAAACCAACACTGACTTCTTCTTCTTCTCCTTAAATTGCGATTCGTATAGAATTTGTGCACATGCAATGAAGAATGTGTGAAGGTGCAGCTGTTGTGTTTGTTGTAGAGTAAAACAATTCCACAAGTTTGCAAATCAAAGTATTTTCCTTTTATTATGTGTGACTATTTTCTACAACTAAAAATTACACAGTCACAGGTGCTCAGTTGTTTTGCACCAATTAGGCCTTCATACAAACGGGACTTGTGCACACGCTGCCCCACAATCCCTCAGCATTGCCTGTTTCCCTTAACAACATTTGTACTTCAATACAATGTTAGCCCAACTTCAGTCAATATTTACTAGTTTGTTTTGCTTTTCACTGTAGTTTTAACTATTTCACTTGTGCCTATACACACAAGGCAAACATTTAATCTTCACCTCTTGCTGTTGCTGTCTGTAGTGCATGTAGATCACACAGTCAATGGTGGCGATCAATGGATGAGCAGAGACAGTTTTGACACAGTTTGGACTAGGGCTGAACGATTAATCATTTTCAAATCAAAATTGCTATTTAAATATATATTTAATAAACGAAACTGGAGGAAAACGTGGAATGATGCCGAACCGACACAGGCAGCGGCTGTGCGGAGGTTTTGTCCGGCGTCAACCCACACTGAAGTGTTTCAGCAGCGGAGCGTTTAGCCCTACGTTGTTGACATGTTGTTAATTTGTCCTTTTGTGTGCTTCAACTACAGATAACAGCTCTCTCTGAACCGGTTTTGTTCAACTCTCCATATGCTACATATTCCACATGGAGCATTTCAGAATAAGAGCGTTTTGCCTGCCTGATTTTACTGACTCAGATTTTGTTAATTTTTTTCAGCTGTCCTTGATTTTTGTGCTTCTACTATGGCTAAGTAGGCTATCTAGTTAAATTGTTTCTCTTTTTGTCTGTTTTAACTGTGTTTATTCTTGATATACAATTGGGAGTTTGCACAGGGTATTTTATTTTGAAAATCAACTTTCTCTCTGCTGTTCTGTGTCTGACTTCCTGCCTGGTTCATCTGCTCTGTGCTGTTTGACGTGGCTTCCGTCAAAAATACACTGGCAGTGAATCTTAAACTCAAAAATAAAATAAAAATCACAAATCGAATCGAAATTGCAATATCTGGCAGAAAAATCGCAATTAGAATTAGATTCCTATTAATGCACTTGACGTAACCATATGGCGGGCTGCGGCGGCATGTGTTTGAAACTGTGCATGGAAGAAAACTGATGTTCATTAATCAGGAAATTATTGATCACAGACTGCTGCATAGCTCATGAAACCACAACAGAGGAAGTGGTCTTACCATAACCCAGATGTTTTTTAATCACCTGTCTCGAAGCAAAGTCATTAAAACCCATATGTGACTAAACTTCCATCAGTTCTGAGGAGTTGAAATTTCTCTCCTTCGTCCCACAGGTGAAGCAGTGTGAATTTCTAAACTTGGTAAAACTGGGACATTTGGGTTGTCTTTTTGGGCTGCTCACAAAGGCCGGTTGATTCCCTCTTTGGTGTTGTGGATTCATCGGCAGGAGATCTCAGTGCAGCCGGTGCCCAACTGAGTTTTTGTGAAAACAGCTGGAGGATGTTTGGGCTTGGAGGGCTATTGTGGCCACCGGCTCAGTCACCCCAGATCAGCAGCTGCTCGTCTCTGAGCCGATCTGAAAACGTTTTGGAAAATGTGGAAAAGAGAAATCCCTTCCGAATAAGATTTTTGAATTATAAAAGGTTTGTTTGCTTTGCAATGTTGCAAAAGTACTTTATGAAATATTGATTTTACATGAATATCAAAACTACAATTATTGTTTCCTGGTGAGTCAACATGTGTAAAAGATGCTTCTCTTTTTCTGATGTTTCTGATAAATTGGTTGATCGATCACTTAATTAACTGGTAGAATGACCGACTCAAACTGCTTTTAGGGATGAAACTTCAAAGAATGCACCAATTGCTTTCAGCCCAGACACTTAAATATTTACTTCAGCTGACACCAACACCAACTTTCACTGCTTATACTTCAGGTGACGCTTGACGTCTCTACTCCTTTTAGTGCTTAGACTGACATTTCATATCCTCTCAGAACTATTACTTTAAATGACACTTCAACTCTTTTCAGCTGTTACACATCAACAGACATTTCCCCTCATTTCAGTGCCTTATCGATACTTGTGTAAGTTTGGATTC